>NC_090405.1:45481426-45781426 GCF_036365525.1 Heterodontus francisci | reverse complement strand
AGTTATGTATGTTATCTGTAAATATTGAAAGACCAAATTATGAACAGGCAAATCAATGGGAAAAGTCCACACTCAGCTAATTGAGGAGGTGGTGGTGTAGTGGTAATGTTACTGGACTAGTAATGTAGATGCCTCAGCTAAGAGTCTGGGGACTGGGTTCAAATCCCACCATAACAGATGGTGAAATTTGAGTTCAATTAATAAATCTGGAACTAAAACCTAGCCTAATGGTGACCATGAAACCTTTGTCGATTGTTGCAAAAGCCCATCAGGTTCACAAAATGCTCTTTAGAGAAGGAAATCTGCTGTGCTTACCTGGTCTGGCCTTCATGTGACTCCAGACCCACAGCAATGTGGTTGACTCTGAAATGGCCTAGCAAGCCACTTAGTTGCACTAAAGTGCTACAAAGCTTAAGAAATGGAATGAAACTGGACGGACCACCCAGCATTGACCTAGGCACTGGAAACAGCAAACCCAATCCTACAAAGTCCTCCTTACGAACATCTGGGGGCTTGGGCCAAAATTGGGAGAGCTGTCCCACAGACTAGTCAAGCAACAGCCTGACATAGTCATACTCAAGGAATCATACCTTATAGACAACGTCCCTGACATCACCATCCCTGGGTTTGTTCTGAGATGGCAGCACAGTGGTATATAGTCAGCATCAAGTTGACCTGGGAGTCCTTAACATTGACTGCAGACCCCATGAAGTCTCATGGCATCAGGTTAAACACAGGCAAGGAAACCTCCTACTGATTACCACTTACTGCCCCCTCAGCTGATGAATCAGTACTCTTCCATGTAGAACACCAATTCCAGACAGCACTGAGGGTGGCAAGGGCAGAAAATGTACTCTTGGTGGGGGTCTTCAATGTCCATCACCAAGAGTGGCTTGGTAGTACCACTACTGACAGAGTCCTAAAGGACATAGCTGCTAATCTGGGTGTGTGGCAGGTGGTGAGGGAACCAACAAGAGGGACAAACCCACTTGAACTCGTCCTCACCATGCATCTTGTCCATGACAGTATTTGTCGGAGTGACCACCGCACAGTCCTTGTGGAGACTAAGTCCCTTCTTTACACTGAGGGTACCCTCCATTGTATTGTGTGGCACTACCACTGTGCTAAATGGGATAAATTTCAAACAGATCTAGCAACTCAAAACTGGGCATCTATGAGGCGCTGTGGGCCATCAGCAGCAGCTGAATTGTATTCAACCACAATCTGTAACCTCATGGCCTGGTGTATCCCCCACTCTACCATTACCATCAACTTGGGGGATCAACCCTTGTTCAATGAAGAGGGCATGCCATGAGCAGCACCTAAAAATGAGATGTGAGCCTGGTGAAGCTACAACACAGGGCTACCTGCATGTCAAACAGCATAAGCAGCATGTGATAGACAGAGCTAAGCGATCACACAACCAACCGATCAGATCTAAGCTCTGCTGTCCTGCCACATCCAGTCGCGAATGGTGGTGGACAATTAAACAACTAACAGGAGGAGGAGGCTCCACTAATATCCCCATCTTCAATGATGGGGAAGTCTAGCACATCAGTGCAGAAGATAAGACTTGAGCATTTGCATCCATCTTCAGCCAGAAGTGCCAAATGGATGATCCATCTTGGCCTCCTCCCGAGGTTCCCAGCATCACTGATGCCAGTCTTCAGCCAATCTGATTCACTTCATGTGATATCAAGAAACGGCTGAAGGCACTGGATACTGTAAAGGCGATGGGTCGTGACAACATTCCGGTAATAGTACTGAAGTCCTGTGCTCCAGAACTAGCTGTGCCCCTAGCCAAGCTGTTCCAGTCCAGCTACAACACTGGCATCTGCCCGGCAATGTGAAAAATTGCCCAAGTATGTCCTGTAACCAAAAAGCAGGACAAATCCAACCCGGCCAATTACCGTCCTATCAGTCTACTCTTCATTATCAGCAAAGTGATGGAAGGGGTCGTCGACAGTGCTATCACACGACACTTGTTCAGCAATAACCTTCTCACTGAAGCTCAGTTTGGGTTCCGCCAGGGCCACTCAGCTCCTGACCTCATTACAGCCGTGGTCCAAACATGGACAAAAGAGCTGAACTCCAGAGGTGAGATGAGAGTGACTGCCCTTGACATCAAGGCAGCATCTGACCAAGTATGGCATCAAGGAGCCCTAGCAAAACTGGAGTCAATGCGAATTGGGGAAAAACTCTCTGCTGGCTGGAGTCATACCAAGCAGAAATGAAGATGGTTGGAGGACAATCATCTCAGTCCCAGGACATCACTGCAGAAGTTCCTCAGGGTAGTGTGCTAGGCCCAACCATCTTCAGCTGCTTCATCAATGACCTTCCCTCCATCATAAGGTCAGAAGTGGGGAAGTTCGCTGATGATTGCACAATGTTCAGCACCATTTGTGACTTCTCAGATACTGAAGCAGCCCATCTCCATATGCAGCAAGACCTGGACAACATCCAGGCTTAGGCTGATAAGTGGCAAGTAACATTTCTGCCAAACAGGTACCAGGCAATGACCATCTCAAACAAGAGAGAATCTGACCAAATCCCCTTGATGTTCAATGGCATTACCATCGCTGAAACCCCCACTATCAACATCCTGTGGGTTACCATTGACCAGAAACTGAACTGGACCAGCCTCATAAATGCTGTCGCTACAGGAGCAGGTCAAAGGCTGGGAATTCTGCGGCAAGTAACACACCTCCTGACTCTCCCATGCCTGTCCACCATCTACAACGTACATGTAAGGAGTGTGGTGGAATGCTCTCCACTTGCCTGGATGGGTGCAGCTCCAACAACCCCCAAGAAGCTCAACACCATCCAGGACAAAGCAGCCCGCTTGATTGGCACCCCATCCACCACCTTCAACATTCACTCCCTTCACCGCCGACTCACAATGGCAGCAGTGCACTGCAGTAACTCACCAAGGCTCCTTCGACAGCACCTTCCAAACCTGCGACCTCTACCACTTAGAAGGACAAGGGTGGCAGATGCATGGGAACACCACCACCTGCAAGTTTCCCTCCAAGCCATACACCATCCTGACTTGGAACTATATCACCATTCCTTCACTGTCGCTGGGTCACTTCCCTTCCTAAGAACTCCCTTCCTAACAGCACTGTTGGTGTATTTACGCGGCAAGGACTGCAGCTGTTCGAGGAGGCAGCTCACCACCACTTTCTCAAGGGCAGTTAGGGATGGGCAATAAATGCTGGCCTGGCCAGCGATGCCCACGTCCCACGAACAAATAAAAAAAGTTAGCCTTCAGAATAACTTATTTGGTTAGAAAATTAGTCTTTTCAGTTTTGACAGTCTTGAATTCTACCAAGGTGAATTCAATAGACTTTGACCTCTTGTATCATTTTCCTGATCAGTGTAAGTACTTCGTAATTGAATGAACCACACAGAAACAAGGCATTTGGCCCAGCTGATTCATGCAGGCCTTTATGTTCCCCACAAGCTCCTTCCACCCTGCTTCACCCTATCAGCATACCTTTCTATTCCTTTCTACCTCATGTGTTTATCTAATTTCCCCTTAAATACATCTGTGCTATTCACCTCAACTACTCCATCCAGTAGCGAATTCCACATTCTCAACAATCTCTGAGTGAAGAAGTTTCTCCTGAATTCCCAATTAGATTTATTAGTGACTATCTTATATTTATGGCCCCTAGTTTTGGACTCCACCATAAGTGGAAACATCTTCTCGACATCTACATTATCAAACCCATTCGTAATCTTAAAGGTCACTATCATTATATTGGAATGGAACATCTCAAAAAGAGTGGAATTATTTGCCTGATCATATAACAGAATTCCAAAAGAACTCTGGAACTGAAGCCAATTTTAGCTTAAATCTTTTGAAGTTGAGGTTTTTAGATATGCAAAGGGGAAATGCTACGTGTTTCCATAATGCATCTTGGTCTCGCACACATCCTCTTGAATACACTTAATTTCTGACTTGCTCAAAGTAAAACTGCAGTGAGTCAAAACTGAAAAGGTGGGGAGTGCACAAACAGAAAGCACAGAAAGTACCAGCAATAAAGCAACAAAATAAAGATTATTTATCAAGAATGGATTGCGATTTCTCAATGAAAGAATGAAATAGTGTTCCAGTTCACTTTTCTAAGTGATTTTCACCTAGCTGATGGATGAGTTTGGTCCAATTCGCTGCTGCTGAATTCAATCGGGAGGAATCCCTCGCCTCTTTATTTTGGCTCCATCTTCAGTTGTGAGTCTTCTTTTTGAGAAAGGCAGTAGAAAGTCCAAGGCCCGAAACCCTTCCTCCGGGAAAAACAACGATTTTATTGTACTTCTTTCAGTTTTGTATACTGTATTTGCTGCTCACAATGTAGTCTCCTCTACACTGGGGAGACCAAAGACAGGCTGGGTGACTGCTTTGTGGAACACTTCCATTCAGTCCGCAAGCATGGCCTTGAGCCTCCAGTCACCTGTTATTTTAATTCTCCATCTTGCTCTGACTTTGTTCTTTCTGTCCTTGGTCTCCTGCAGTGTTCCAATGACACTCAATGCAAGTTTGAAGAACAACAACTAATCTTTCGACTGTGCACTTTACAGCCTTCTGGACTCAACATTGATTTTAGCGTCTGCCCCACTTTGTTTCCTTTTTCTTTGCTGGTTTGTTTTTTTTTCTCTCTTGTTTCTCTCTTATTTTCTTTACTTAGTGCTCGGCTTGCAGCCATTCAGGATCCTGCCATTTGCACCTCCTCTAAACTAGTCTTCTGTTTCTTAACTTGTCTCATTACCACTGCCTTTGCCATTGCACCACAAACCGTTTTGTTATTTAATCTCTCCTGCCCTGTCACAGATCTTCCCTTTTCTCTTGGTCTTCTCACCCTCCCCCTTTCACTTTCTCAAAACCTATTACATTTCTAACTTTTCTCAGTCCTGACAGAAAGTCACAGACCTGAAGTGCCAACTCTTTTTCTCTCTCCACAGATGCCGCCAGACCTGTTAAATATTTCCAGCATTTTTTGTTTTTATTTCAGATTTCCAGCATCTGGGTATTTTGCTTTTGAATCATTTCTGGGGCTTAGGCAATTTTTCTTGCGTTGAAAACTTGGAAATTGCATAAAATATTAGGGATTTGATGAGGGTTTCTATTTTATTTATGAAAATGTATGTATATTGAATACTGTATCAGGTAGGGCTGAGACTGACAAACAACAGTCGTTGTCAGGCAGGGAGGAAGTTGCCGAGCGAGGGAGCCGTGGTTTACTAAAGAAGTTGAAGCGCTTGTCAAGAGGAAGAAGAAGGCTTATGTTAGGATGAGACGTGAAGGCTCAGTTAGGGCGCTTGAGAGTTACAAGCTAGCCAGGAAGGATCTAAAGGGAGAGCTAAGAAGAGCAAGGAAAGGACACGAGAAGTCATTGGCAGATAGGATCAGGGAAAACCCTAAGGCTTTCTATAGGTATATCAGGAATAAAAGAATGAGTAGAGTTAGATTAGGGCCAATCAAGGATAGTAGTGGGAAGTTGTGTGTGGAATCAGAGGAGATAGGGGAAGCGTTAAATGAATATTTTTCGTCAGTATTTACAGTAGAGAAAGAAAATGTTGTCGAGGAGAATACTGAGATTCAGACTACTAGGCTAGATGGGATTGAGGTTCACAAGGAGGAGGTGTTAGCAATTTTGGAAAGTGTGAAAATAGATAAGTCCCCTGGGCCAGTTGGGATTTATCCTAGGATTCTCTGGGAAGCCAGGGAGGAGATTGCAGAGCCTTTGTCCTTGATCTTTATGTCGTCATTGTCGACAGGAATAGTGCCGGAAGACTGGAGGATAGCAAATGTTGTCCCCTTGTTCAAGAAGGGGAGTAGAGACAGCCCTGGTAATTATAGACCTGTGAGCCTTACTTCGGTTGTGCGTAAAATGTTGGAAAAGGTTATAAGAGATAGGATTTATAATCATCTTGAAAAGAATAAGTTCATTAGTGATAGTCAGCACGGTTTTGTGAAGGGTAGGTCGTGCCTCACAAACCTTATTGAGTTTTTCGAGAAGGTGACCAAACAGGTGGATGAGGGTAAAGCAGTGGATGTGGTGTATATGGATTTCAGTAATCCATTCAGTAAGGCGTTTGATAAGGTTCCCCACGGTAGGCTATTGCAGAAAATACGGAAGTATGGGATTGAAGGTGATTTAGTGCTTTGGATCAGAAATTGGCTAGCTGAAAGAAGACAGAGGGTGGTGGTTGATGGCAAATGTTCATCCTGGAGTTTAGTTACTAGTGGTGTACCGCAAGGATCTGTTTTGGGGCCACTGCTGTTTGTCATTTTTATAAATGACCTGGAAGAGGGTGTAGAAGGGTGGGTTAGTAAATTTGCGGATGACACGAAGGTCGGTGGAGTTGTGGATAGTGCCGAAGGATGTTGTAGGGTACAGAGGGACATAGATAGGCTGCAGAGCTGGGCTGAGAGATGGCAAATGGAGTTTAATGCGGAAACGTGTGAGGTGATTCACTTTGGAAGGAGTAACAGGAATGCAGAGTACTGGGCTAATGGGAAGATTCTTGGTAGTGTAGATGAACAGAGAGATCTTGGTGTCCAGGTACATAAATCCCTGAAAGTTGCTGCCCAGGTTAATAGGGCTGTTAAGAAGGCATATGGTGTGTTAGCTTTTATTAGTAGGGGGATCGAGTTTCGGAGCCACGAGGTCATGCTGCAGCTGTACAAAACTCTGGTGAGACCGCACCTGGAGTATTGCGTGCAGTTCTGGTCACCGCATTATAGGAAGGATGTGGAAGCTTTGGAAAGGGTGCAGAGGAGATTTACTCGGATGTTGCCTGGTATGGAGGGAAGATCTTACGAGGAAAGGCTGAGGGACTTGAGGTTGTTTTCGTTAGAGAGAAGGAAGAGGAGAGGTGACTTAATAGAGACATATAAGATAATCAGAGGGTTAGATAGGGTGGATAGTGAGAGTCTTTTTCCTCGGATGGTGATGGCAGACACGAGGGGACATAGCTTTAAGTTGAGGGGTGATAGATATAGGACAGATGTTAGAGGTAGTTTCTTTACTCAGAGAGTAGTAGGGGCGTGGAACGCCCTGCCTGCAACAGTTGCTCTCAGAACCTTTCTCTACAGTTCTGCACTCCCAGACCCTGAGGCCCTCGCACCCCTCCTCAAAGTACTCGCCAACTTTAAGGGCATTTAAGTGGTCATTGGATAGACATATGGATGTAAATGGAATAGTGTAGGTCAGATGGTTTCACAGGTCGGCGCAACATCGAGTGCCGAAGGGCCTGTACTGCGCTGTAATGTTCTAAAAAAAAAAACAGGAAACTGGTAGGAGGTGCTGGGTGGTCTGGAGGAGCAGTGCACAGGTCAGGAAAGGAGTCTTAACAGTTAAAAATACAATAGAATGAGGTTTATTATAGGATGGGGTGTGCCTGAAGTCCAATTCTCCTGAAACATTTCGGTGCTGCCACACTCTGTCCCTCCACCACTTCCCCTATAGTGTCAGCCGCCAGCAACCGCTCCCCCCCAACCCCTATTACTCTTAGGGCCCACTCAGTGCTGCTGAAACCTCTTACTCCAGTGTTCCCAAGCCACTAGTACTTCCATCTCCAATGCTTCCAGATTGTAGGACCCTTCTCCCAGTGGTTCCAGAATATAGGCTCTGTTGCTCTCAGAACCTTTCTCTACAGTTCTGCACTCCCAGACCCTGAGGCCCTCGCACCCCTCCTCAAAGTACTGTGAGATTTGGAGGCTCCACATCACTGCTTCCACATTCCTGGGCCTCATTCCCATTGCTCCCCGATCCCAGGCCTTTTTCCCAATGTTTCCAGACCCTGACAACATGAGCAAGTCACAGAACGTCAGCTGGTACAGAATTCTGAATCATTATATTAGGCAAATACAAGGTGCAATTAAATTCACACATTATATTCGAAGCACAAGCTTGTCTGTGAAGATGCATACACCATTCACTAGTCTCCAACAATCAATCACTGAGATGAGCCATTTTGATCTTTTGATCAACAGACACTGTCTATTCTTTCAGCTAAATATGCAACAAAGGAATTCAGACTTTGTGACAGATGCCTTTGAACATGCAGCTTTATTGATCTGGATGATATTTTGATTTGCGTTCAACCATGTGTAAATCCAAGTAAGAAAATCTATGCCAATAAAAATTTAATGATGCAAGTTCCATTTGACAGCAGTGAGACAATGACACCTCAGAATGACTACTTCACTGTCTTAAAAAGATCAGCCCTGTGCAAGGCTGAGAATCTGGGCATGCTAATAGCAGAGCAATATAATGGCTGACTTCTCATAGATGTGGTGGCTCCTCCCACCTTTGGTACATTTTTCAGAGCTCAAACTCCATACGAGGCTCAAGAGTTGGAAAAGTAATTGAAAACCTTAATAACATCAATTTTCTCTCACCCATTTTCTCTCCCTTCCCCTCATGATGGCTTGCAGGTGCCAATCAACCTTGCTTACTTCACCCAATTGACCATAATAGATGCATAAACCTTAGTATTGAGTACTGGTCAGTTCTTTGACGTCACTGCCGAGCCAGATTCTGTCCTTGTCCATGGTCCACACAAGTACACTTTCAGCAAGGATTACCGAGTGATGCTCAGGGAGTGGGAATCCCAGATGATGTCCCTCTTCCTAATTCCAAGATAATGAGGCCAATTGTGACCTCAACACTGCTCTGCTGAGATCAGATAAGTCAACATGGAAAAGGAATTAACTTCCTGGTCTGTAAGCTTCCATTACTCACCCGAGTCATCGGGGAGCTCAATGTATTAATACTTACTTCATAAGATCCAAACCTAAGTGGAAAAGTTGACTTTTGAAAAAAAAATCAGACATTTCAAGCCACAGTTTCCATTTTAGAAATTTCTGGGCATCTCGCTCAATAACTGAACTGTCCAATCGCAAATTGGACAGGTCACAAGCTTAAACAGTTCCATTTCTGGGACTGCCTTTCACTCAAGCCTGTTTATTATTGTTGGATTGTTGGGGAGCAGTGATTATAAGTGAGGTTTTCGGGGTGTGGGGTGCAGTGAGCAGGATGAGGAAGGAGGATCTTTGACAAATGGCGATTCTTACCTCAGTGAAACACTTCATTTTTAGAGGGAGAGAGAAGCGACATCATTCAAAACATCTACAGGCCTACCTTCTATCAGCTGTTGTGAGAGGAACACTGAATGCAGAGGTTTGTTAGCCCAAACGGCCCAATCATCCTAGCTGCTACACAATGAGTAGCAATGGATCGCACCTGCAAAAGGCATCAAGAAAAGACACAAGAATTAAATTTAATTTACAGAGCAATATGAAAGGAGGGCCACTAGCCACAGTGGTTGTTGGACAACTTCAAACACCAAAGCAAGACTTTCTTGATGAAAATACTTGCATGAGTGAAATATCTGACTGCCATCACATCACCACCACTGAAGAATAAACCAATGAGTTGACCAATGTGGAGAGGGTCAAATTGGCGATGAAATTGCGGGGTTTGGTGGGAGAAATGTCTGGACAGAGCACATTTAACTCAACCAGAAAATAATGGCAGGTTCACGATTTAGGGAATAGGGAGGGGTTTGTACAGAGACTCACTTCAAAGCAGCTGGGGAAACCATATCTAGCTTAGTTTTTTTGATGTTTTTGTCCTTTAAGTTCTCCCCTCCTATGTCACATGTCAAACCCCAGTTTCAGAGCAGTGGGACAATCTGCTTCTCGACCTCTTGCTGCCTTGTGGTCGGTTTTACAATTGGTCAGTGAGGTGTAGTCGTTAGAGTCATTTGCTATCTGATTTTCCTTTCCCTTGGCTGATATTCAATACTTCACTGACTGGACCACTTCACTACCATGCAACTGAATACAAAAGAATAGGACGAGTGGGCAGGGGACATGATCGAGGACCTGAGAGACATAAAAGAGGTAGATGTCAGCAAGAATTGCCTTGTACTGTGACCACAGAATTAGACAGTGCAAAATCAAAACTCATAACCCTCAAGTGAGACCAGAGGTTCAAAGAATTTTGGAATTCCAAGTAATGAAAACATGTATCACACTCCCACCCAAAGCAATGAAGAACTGGATGAATATCTGTTGTTAACAGGGTTAGAACCATAGAAACATAGAAAGGTTACAGCACAGAAGGAGGCCATTCAGCCCATTGTGCCTGTACCAGCTGAAAAAACCAGTCGCCCAATCTAATCCCACTTTCCAGCACCTGGTCCGTAGCCTTGCAGGTTACAGAACTTTAGGTGCATGTGTAGTTACCTTTTAAATGAGTTGAGGGTTTCTGCCTCCACCACCAAACTGGGCAGTGAATTCCAGACACCCACCACCCTCCGGGCGAAAAACCTTTTCCTCATGTCTCCTCTAATCCTTCCTCCAATCACCTTACATCTGTGCACCCTGATAATTGGCCTCTCCGCTAGGGGAAACAGGTTCTTCCTGTCTACTCTATCACGCCCCCTCATAATTTTGTATACCTTAATTAAGTCACCCTTCAGCCTCTTCTGTTCTAAGGAAAACAACCCTAGCCTATCCAATCTTTCCTCATAGCTGCAACTTTCGAGCCCTGGCAACATTCTTGTAAATCTCCTCTGTACTCTCTCCAGAGCAATTATGTCCTTCCTGTAATGTGGTGACCAGCACTGTACGCAATACTCCAGCTGTGGCCTAACCAGCAGTTTATACAGTTCCAGCATTACATCCCTGCTTTTGTATTCTATACCTCAGCATTCCATATGCCTTCTTAACCACTCTACCTACCTGTCCTGCCACTTTCAGGGACCTGTGGACATGCACTCCAAGGTCTCTAACTTCTTCTACCCCTCTCAATATCCTTTATTTTATTGTGTATTTCCTTGTTTTGTTTTCCCTCCCCAAATACATTACCTTACACTTCTCCGGATTGAATTCCATTTGCCACTTTTCCACCCACTCAACCAAACCATTGATATCATTCTGGAGTCTACACTATCAACTGCACGGCCAATTTTTGTGCCATCTGCAGTTTTCCCAATCATGCCTCTCACATTTAACTCCAAATCATTAATATATACCACAAACAACAAGGGACCCAAAACTGAGCCCTGTGGAACGGCACTGGAAACAGCTTTCCATTCGCAAAAAGATCCGTCGACTACTACCATTTGTTTCCTGTCCCTGAGCCAATTTTGGATCCAACCTGCCACATTCCCCTGTCTCCCATGGGCTTTCATTTTTCTGACCAGTCTGCTATGTGGTACCTTGTCAAATGCCTTACTAAAATCCATGTAGACCACATCCACTGCACTACCCTCATCAATCCTCCTTGCTACTTCCTCAAAAAAAAAATTCAAGGCTTGAAGGTTGGAATATAATATGAGATCATTAATTATTCTACTTGTCATGCTAAGGCCACTGATTTTCAAGTTTCTACCATGCAGATCCACCAGAATGACATTGAGACGAAAATGGTTAAATTATGAGCAAAGGTTGCACAGACCAAGCTTGTCTTCCCTGGCGTATAGAAGATTAATGAGTGATCTAACTGAGGGGCTTGTTAGGGTGCCTGGGAATCCTTCAGTATATTCACTTGTTGCTTATTGGAATAAGTGCTTAATTAGAAAATGTATCTGTTTAAATCCTACTACCTTATAATCCCTAGAATATCTATATACATATGTATATTTGTTTTACCTTTGTATTAACCTGAGAAACAGTTATGCCTTGCATGTATGGATAACATGAGGGAAGCATGAGTAGTAGGAGGAGCGAGAGAAGTGATGGGTAATATGGCTAATTAAATTTAAAAAGAACAAAGTAAGGAAGAACAGAACAGCAAGTCAAGGCTGAATAAGGTTTAATCACTGCACCAATATGGCTCAACGTCACATCATTGGCTATAAAGATCTTTCAAAAGAAAATATAACAGATTTTAGATCATTAAAGGATAGGGTAAATAGAACCAAGGCACAGTCCTCTGTGGGGGAGTCCAGAACAAGGGGGAAATAACCTGAAAATTAGAGGTAGGCTGTTCAGGGGTAATGTCAGGAAGCACTTCTTCACACAAAGGATAGTGGAAATTTGGAAATCTCTCCCCCAAAAAGCAGTTGAGGCTGGCGGGGGATCAACATTCACTCCCTCCACCACCGAAGCACAGTGGCAGCAGTGTGTACCATCTACAAGATGCACAGCAGCAACGCACCAAGGCTCCTTGGACAGCACCTTACAAAAGCACAGTGGAGCAGTGGCCAGCACCGCAGCCTCACAGCTCCAGCGACCCGGGTTTAGTTCTGGGCACTGCCTGTGCGGAGTTTGCAAGTTCTCCCTGTGACCTCCAGGTGCTCCAGTTTCCTCCCACAAGTCTTTGACTTGTGGGTTGATAGGTAAATTGGCCATTGTAAAAATTGCCCCTAGTGTAGGTAGGTAGTAGGAAAATTGTGGGGATGTGAGAGGGAAAATGGGATTAATGTAGGATTAGTATAAATGGGCGGTTGATGGTCGGTGTGGACTCGTTGGGTACTGTATCTCTCCATGACTCTAAATCCGTGACCTATACCAACTAGAAGAACAAGGGCAGTAAATGCATGGGAACACCACCACCTGCAGGTTCCCCACCAAGTCACACACCATCCTGACTTGGAACTATATCGCCGTTCCTTCACTGTCGCTGGGTCAAAATCCTGGAACTCCCTTCCTAACAGCACTTCGGATGCACCCACACCACATGGACTGCAGCAGTTCAAGAAGGCAATTAGGGATGAGCAATAAATGCTGACCTAGCCAGCGATGCCCACATCCCAGGAACGAATCAAAAAATACTGAAAATTTCAAACAGAGATTGAGAGATTTTTGTTCTGTAGGGGTATTAAGGGACGTGGAACCAAAGCGGGTAAATGGAGTTGAGATACAGATCAGCTTAGTGATCTAATTGAATGGTGGAACAGGTTCAAGGGGCTGAATGGCCTACTCTTGTTTCTAATGTTCCTATGCTCAATGCAAAACCAATTGAACAGCTACTTTGATTGTTATCCATGCTCGAAACAAATGTATTTTAAATAGTTCTACTTCGATGCTTTGAGCTTCTATGCATTTTAAATCATGCTGATATTTACCAGCCAAATGAATGCTGTCACTTTAATAAGTTATATCCATATATTTACCAGTGTGTTGACAGTAGTAGGCCACTATATGCACTCTATGAGATTAAACTGGAACTAGTAATTGGCATCTATCCATCTGTTCAACCTTGGACCCTTGTCCGGGGTCAGGCATTTACACATGTAGGGATTGAAATTGGGCTTTATGATATTATTAACAAGAACATGAATATAGTTGCATGAAATTCCTTTATCCATTAACTCAGCAAATAGCTAGCATCTCATGACAAAATTGATAGATCACTTTTCCAGAGTTGGGTTTTGTTATATTGCTGTTTCTATCACACACACACACACACACACAGTATCTGCCAATACCAGTCTCAGTTTTTAAGCAGCACTCTAGGTACCTCACTGTAAACAGCTGACACACAATAGACAGCATTGGTTTACACAGTACTCACTGGCGGTAAAACCACCTGAATGAAGCAGGTTGAAGTCCCTGGCCTCCCGCAGTTGTTGACAGTGCAAATCACTGATTTGAAGGCTTGGCTTTGCCTGAAATCAGCAGAGTTTTTAATACTGTTAAGTATTGAAGTCCCCAAAATGAAACAACAACAACTTATATTTATAGAGCGCCTTTAATGTAATAAAACGTACCAAGGCACTTCACAGGAGCGTTATAAAAGAAAATTTGACACTGAGTCAGAAAAGGGGATACTAGGTCAGATGACAAAAAGCTTGGTCAAAGAGGTAGGTCTTAAGGAGTGTCTTAAAGGAGGAAAGGGAGGTGGAGAAGTGGAGAGGTGTAGGGAGGGTATTCCAAACCTTGGGGCCGAGGCAACTGAAGGCACTGCTACCAATGGTGGAGCAATTAAAATCAGGGATGCACAAGGGGTCAGAATTAGAGGTGTGCAGATATCGTGGAGGGTTGTGGGGCTGGAGGAGATTACAGAGACAGGGAGGGTTGTGGGGCTGGAGGAGATTACAGAGATAGGGAGGGTTGTGGGGCTGGAGGAGATTACAGAGACAGGGAGGGTTGTGGGGCTGGAGGAGATTACAGAGATAGGGAGGGTCGAGGCCATGGATGGATTTGAAAAGAAGGATGAGAATTTTAAAATCAAGACATTGCTTGACCCGGGAGCCAATGTAGGCCAGCGAGCACAGAGGTGATAGGGGAATGGGACTTGGTGCGAGTTAAGACATGGGCAGCAGGGTTTTGGATGATCTCAAGTTTACGGACAGTAGTATGTGAGCGCCCAGCCAGGAGTGGATTGGAATAGTCAAGTCTTGAGGTAATGAAGATATGAATGAGGGTTTCAACAGCCGATGAGCTGAGACATGGGCGAAGTCGGGCAATGTAATGGAGGTCGAAATAGGCAATCTTAGTGATGGCATGAATATGAGGTCATCTTAATACAGTTGAAGTAGTACCTATCTAAGTAGCGCCTAGGGTTATAGAATTGGTTCGCACCATTTGCCTGATATGGGCAGCTCTGGGACACTGAGTTACTGTGGCTGAAGAGATGAAATCCTGTCTTTACTGATAAGTGCAGACAGTGTAACTGGGGGGAAACAATACTCCTATTAAATTTTGTGTTGCTAATATTATCCAGCAGCAGACAATATCACCCGGTACTGGACATGATTTCATGCTTTGTGATATTTTACTGCTCACCTGGAGGTTGAACGGACAACTCTCATTGATGCACAAGTTAGCTTTTTTCTACTAAATAGCTGGTGTCACTCTCAGTTTACTAGGAGATCATTTTAGGTAGACCAGCAATTCATGCTGGTGTGAAGGATGCGGCCAACAGTTGTACTGCAGCTGGCATAACCAGAGGCAGCTGTTGATCTTTCCTTTGTGGTGGTCTAATTTCTGTCTACACAGACAAGCATCTGAGTTCCTATAGTGCATTCCTAGGATTTCAGAATTAAGACTGTACTGTCACAGGGATGCAACATGTTACGGAACAATTGTTACACTATGAATAGCGGACTCGGGCTAGTGCCTGTATGGCCATCACATCTGAGTTAGACTGCCCACTTTACTCAGTGACAGAGGACCTCAACAAATGTGGCCTTACACAGAGCTTCACTCATGTTCTGATAACTTTTAAATGTTAGGCAAGAGGCAAGGAGAGTGTTGGCTTTCTCCAGACATTAAAATAATCAAAGTTCATGGTAATTTTTTATTCATTATACTCAATAGCTCCATTTAGCTTCATATCAAACTGCAGTTATACTGCAGCCAGTGCAACTCCCAGTAGGTGTAAGGCTACCTTATCGTAAACTTGTTTCACAGTATCCAAGATTTATTAAGGTTTAATACAACTCTATATTTAGTAGCTGAACCAATGTGTAAAAGCTCTGTCATACAGATACTTAGCTCTAATTGGTTGCTTAATTTCCTACATTAACTACACTCCAAAATTATTTCATTGGCTGTAAAGCACTTTGGGACATCCTGAGGTGCTCGAGAAATACAAGTCTCTCTTTCTTATTACCAGATACTAATGGTTAAGGGAACACCTCAAAATTGCACACTCAAATGTTAGCAATTAGTGAAGTAACTCTGCAGTGCACAGGAGGCATAAAGAACTTTTAGCAGAATCTCTCCGCCTGCTTATCCCAGTTCGAAGCCTTGGTGCACACCACGAAATAGGACTATGCAATGTCTGCTGCTTCACCAGAGACTCTCTGTGTCTCTCAGTTCCATCAGGACAACAGCTGCATTATTGACCCGACCTTGATAATTATTTGAAGTTGCTGTTATGGACATTTAGCTTGCACAATCCACCTGTTCATTTATTAGTGACCTCCTCCTTTCAGGCTTGCAGCTCACCTATCAGCAATGGGTTCTGTTCAATTCCACCAATCGTTCACACGGACCATCTAGGACACTTAATGAAGTAAATATGCAGTACACAAGTACTGAACTGCCCACGGGATAGAGATTCTCCCTCTTGGACATACCCAGGTCTGGTCCACACCAGGGTGACCTGGAATACAGTCTGACATGTGTCCACTAGTTTGGTAAAATTTGTTACCAGTGGGCACCACTGAATGTTTCACCAAATCAAATTTGACAATTTAGCGGACGTTGGTTTTCGGATGCTGGGTCTACTTTGCAAGTGGCAAACTTAGTAAATTGGGGTGGGGTGCTTCCACTTGTTCTCCCCAACACCAACCCCAGCACTTATCACTTGCACTAAACAGGACATTTATTGAACCCTAGGAACATCTTAAATGCTCACATTGTATCATTACAGTATCTACCAGAGCTGCTCTTACATCACTGAGGTTGTGAAAGGTGCTCTAGAAATGCAAGTCTGTCTTTCTTAGGGGAGGCGGTGGCGTAGTGGTTTTGTCACTGGACTAGTAATCCAGAGACCCAGGGTATTGCTCTGGGGACATGGGTTCAAATCCCACCACAGCAGAAGGTGGAATATGAATTCAAATAGTAAATCTGGAATTAAAAAGCTAGTCTAATGATGGCCAAGAAACCATTGTCGATTGTTGTAAAAAGAAAACCCATCTGGTTCACTAATGCCCTTCAGGGAAGGAAATCTGCTGTCCTTACCTGGTCTGGCCCACATGTGACTCCAGACCCACAGCAATGTGGTTGACTCTTACATGCCCTCTGAAATGGCCTAGCATGCCACTCAGTTGTATCTAACTGCTCCCAAGCCAATAAAAAGGAATGAAACCAGATGGACCACCCAGCATCGACCGAAACATCGGAAACGACAATGGCAAACCCAGTCCTGTCAACCCTGCAAAGTTCTCCTTACTAACATCTGGGGGCTTGTACCAAAGTTGGGAGAGCTGTCCCACAGACTAGTCAAGCAACAGCCTGACATAGTCATACTCACGGAACCATACTTCATAGACAATGTCCCAGACACAGCCATCACCATCCCCGGGTATGTCCGATCCCATCGGTAGGACAGATGCACCAGAGGTGGTGGCACAGTGGTATACAGTCAGGAAGGATTTCCCTGGGAGTCCTCAACATCAACTCTGGACCCCATGAAGTCTCATGGCATCAGATCAAACATGGACAAGGAAACCTCCTGCTGATTACCACCTACTGCCCTCCCTCAGCTGATGAGTCAGTACTCCTCCATGTTGAACAGCACTTGGAGGAAACACTGAGGGTGGCGAGGGCACATAATGTACTCTGGGTGGGGGACTTCAATGTCCATCACCAAGAGTGGCTCGGTAGCACCACTACTGACCGAGCTGGCTGAGTCCTAAAGGACATATCTGCTAGACTGGGTCTGCGGCAGGTGGTGAGGGAACCAACAAGAGGGGAAAACATACTTGACCTCGTCCTCACCAATCTGCCTGCCGCAGATGCATCTGTCTATGACAGTATTGGTAGGAGTGACCACCGCACAGTCCTTGTGGAGACGAAGTCCAGCCTTCACATTGAGGATACCCTCCATCGTGTTGTGTGGCACTATCACTGTGCTAAATGGGATAGATTTCGAACAGATCTAGCAATGCAAAACTGGGCATCCATGAGGCGCTGTGGGCCATCAGCAGCAGCAGAATTGTAATCAAGCACAATCTGTAACCTCATGGCCCGGCATATCCCCCACTCTACCATTACCATCAAGCCAGGAGACCAACCCTGGTTCAATGAAGAGTGCAGGAGGGCATGCCAGGAGCAGCACAAGGCATACCTCAAAATGAGGTGTCAACCTGGTGAAGCTACAACACAGGACTATCTGCATGCCAAACTGCGTAAGCAGCATGCGATAGACACAGCTAAGCGATCCCATAACCAACAGATCAGATCCAAGCTCTGCAGTCCTGCCACATCCAGCCGTGAATGGTGGTGGACAATTAAACAACTAACTGGAGGAGGTGGCTCCACAAATATCCCCATCCTGAATGATGGGGGAGCCCAGCACATCAGTGCGCAAGATAAGGCTGAAGCATTTGCAACAATCTTCAGCCACAAGTGCCGAGTTGATGATCCATCTCGGCCTCCTCCTGAATTCCCCAGCATCACAGATGCCAGACTTCAGCCAATTCGATTCACTCCGCGTGATATCAAAAAACAACTGAAGCCACGGGATACTGCAAAGGCAATGGGCCCTGACAATATTCCCGCAATAGTACTGAAAACCAGTGCTCCAGAACTTGCCGTGCCCATAGCCAAGATGTTCCAGTACAGCTACAACACTGGCAACTAACCTGCAATGTGGAAAATTGCCCAGGTATGTCCTCTACACAAAAAGCAGGACAAGTCCAACCCGGCCAACTACCGCCCCATCAGCTTACTCTCAATCATCAGTAAAGTGATGTAAGGTGTCATCAACAGTGCCATCAAGTGGCACTTGCATAGCAATAACCTGCTCAGTGACACTCAGTTTGGGTTCCGCAAGGGCCACTCAGCTCCTGACCTCATTACAGCCTTGGTTCAAACATGGACAAAAGAGCTGAACTCAAGATGTGAGGTGAGAGTGAGTGCCCTTGACATCAAGGCAGCATTTGACCGAGTGTGGCATCAAGGAGCCCTCGCAAAACTGAGGTCAATGGGAATCGGGGGAAAACCCTCTACTGGCTAGAGTCATACCTAGCGCAAAGGAAGATGGTTGTGGTTGTTGGAGGTCAATCATCTGAGCTCCAGGACATCACTGCAGGAGTTCCTCAGGGTAGTGTCCTAGGCCCAACCATCTTCAGCTGCTTCATCAATGACCTTCCTTCAATCATAAAGTCAGAAGTGGGGATGTTCGCTGATGATTGCACAATGTTCAGCACCATTCGTGACTCCTCAGATACTGAAGCAGTCCGTGTAGCAATGCAGCAAGACCTGGACAATATCCAGGCTTGGGCTGATAAGTGGCAAATAACATTCTTGCCACACAAGTGCCAGGCAATGACCATCTCCAACAAGAGAGAATCTACCCATCTCCCCTTTACATTCAATGGCATTACCATCATTGAATCCCCCACTATCAACATCCTAGGGGCTACCATTAACCAAAAACTAAACTGGAGTAGCCATATAAATACTGTGGCTACAAGCTCAGATCAGAGGCTAGGAATCCTGAGGGAAGTAACTCACCTCCCGACTCCCCAAAGCCTATTCACCATCTACAAGGCACAAGTCAGGAGTGTGGGTGCAGCTCCAACAACACTCAAGAAGCTCGACACCATCCAGAACAAAGCAGCCCGCCTGATTGGCACCCCATCTACAAACATTCACTCCCTCCACCACCGACGCACAGTGGCAGCTGTGTGTACCATCTGCAAGATGCACTGCAGCAATGCAACAAGGCTCCTTCGACAGCACCTTCCAAACCCGCGACCTCTGCCAACGAGAAGGACAAGGGCAGCAAACGCGTGGGAACGCCACCACCTGAAAGTTCCCCTTCAAGTCACACACCATCCTGACTTGGAACTGTATCACCGTTCCTTCACTGTCGCTGGGTCAAAATCCTGGAACTGCCTTCCTAACAGCACTGTGGGTGTATCAATCCCAAATGGACTGCAGTGGTTCAAGAAGGCAGTTCACCACAACCTTCTCAAGGGCAATTAGGAATGGGCAATAAATGCTGGCCTGGCCAGCGACGCCCACATCCCATGAATGAATTTAAAAAAACTTCTTCACAGTATCACAGAATCACAGAATAATACAGTGCAGAAGAGGCCCTTCAGCCCATCAAGTCTGCACCAATGCATTAAAGACACCTGACCTGTCTACCTAATCCCATTTGCCAGCCTTTGGCCCATAGCCTTGAATGTTATGACTTGCCAAGTGCTCATCCAGGTACCTGTTAAAGGATGTGAGGCAACCTGCCTCTGCCACCCTCCCAGGCAGTGCATTCCAGACCGTCACCACCCTCTGGGTAAAAAAGTTCTTCCTCAAATCCCCCTTAAAGCTCCTGCCCCTCACCTTAAACTTGTGTCCCCTCGTAACTGACCCTTCAACTAAGGGGAACAGCTGCTCCCTATCCAACCTGTCCATGCCCCTCCTAATCTTGTACACCTCAATCAGGTCACCCCTCAGTCTTCTCTGCTCCAGTGAAAACAACCCAAGCCTATCCAACCTCTCTTCATAGTTTAAATGTTCCATCCCAGGCAACATCCTGGTGAATCACCTCTGCACCCCCTCCAATGCAATCACATCCTTCCTATAATGTGGCGTCCAGAATTGCACACAGTACTCCAGCTGTGGCCTTACCAAAGTTCTGTACAACTCCAACATGACCTCCCTGCTTTTGTAATCTATGCCTCGATTGATAAAGGCAAGTGTCCCATATGCCTTTTTCACCACACTATTAACCTGCCCTTCTGCCTTCAGAGATCTATGGACAAACACACCAAGGTCCCTTTGTTCCTTGGAACTTCCCAGTGTCAGGCCATTCATTTGAATACTTCCATGTCACATTACTCCTTCCAAAGTGTATCACCTCACACTTTTCAGGGTTAAATTCCATCTGCCACTTTTCTGCCCATTTGACCATCCCATCTATATCTTCCTGTAACCCAAGACACTCAACCTCACAGATAAACACTCGGCCAATCTTTGTGTCATCCGCAAACTTACTGATCCTACCCCCCGCATAGTCATCTATGTCGTTTATATAAATGACAAACAATAGGGGACCCAGCACAGATTCCTGTGGTATGCCACTGGACACTGGCGTCCAGTCATTCAAACTGTCATCACTCTCTGTATCCTACAGCTAAGCCAATTTTGAATCCACCTTATCAAGTTACCCTGTATCCCATGTGCATTTGCTTTTTTGATAAGTCTCCCATGTGGGACCTTGTCAAAGGCTTTGCTGAAATCTATGTAAACTAAATCAACTGCGCTACCCTCATCTACACACCTGGTCACATGCTCAAAAAATGCAATCAAATTTGTTAGGCATGACCTCCCTCTGTCAAAGCCATGCTGACTATTCCTAATCAAATTTTGCCTCTCCAAGTGGAGATAGATTCTCTCCTTCAGAATTTTCTCCAATAGTTTCCCTATCACTGACGTGAGACTCACTGGTCTGTAGTTCCTTGGCTTATCTCTACAACCTTTCTTAAATAGTGGGACCACATTAGCTGTTCTCCAGTCCTCTGGGACCTCCTCCGTGGCCAGAGAGGAATTAAAAATTTGGGTCAGAGCCCCTGCAATCTCCACCCTCACCTCCCACAGCATCATGGGACACAAATCGTCCGGACCTGGAGATTTGTCCACTTTTAAACCTGCCAAAACATCCAATACCTTGTCACTCCCTATGACAATTTGCTCAAGAACCTCACAGTCTCTCTCTCTAAGTTCCATATCTACATCCTCATTCTCTTGGGTGAAGACAGATGTGAAATATTCATTCAACACCCTACCAATGTCCTCTTGCTCCACCCACAGATTTCCCCCTTGGTCCCTAATGGGTCCTACTCTTTCTCTGGTTATCCTCTTCCCATTGATATACTTATAGCATATCTTGGGATTTTCCCTACTTTTACCAGCCAGAGCTTTCTCATATCCCCTCTTTGTTCTCCTAATTGCTTTGTTAAGCTCCATCCTACACTTTCTGTACTCCACTAATGCTTCCGTTGATTTACTCTCCTTGTATTTGCTAAAAGCCTCTCTTTTCCTTCTCATCGTACCCTGATTGTTTCTGATCATCCATGGTTCTCTGGGCTTGTTGCTCCTACCTATTACCCTAGAGGGAACATGTTGGGCCTGTACCCTCCCCATTTCCTTTTTGAATGCCCCCCCCCACTGCTCTTCTGTAGATTTCCCGACAAGTAACTCTTTCCAGTCTACCTTGGCCAGATCCTGCCTTATTTTACTAAAATTCACTCTCCCCCAATCCAGAACCATTTTTTGCAACTTGTCTAATTCTTTCTCCATAACAAGCTTAAATTGTACCATGTTGTGGTCACTATCACCAAAATGCTCCCCCACCAACACATCAACCACCTGTCCGACTTCATTTCCCAGAATTAGGTCTAGCACTTCACCCTCCCTTGTTGGATCCTCTACATATTGAACTAAAAAGTTCTCCTGTATACATTTTAAGAACTCCACTCCATCTAAGCCCTTAACATGATGACTATCCCAATTAATGTTGGGAAAGTTTAAATCACTTAATATAATTACCCTATTATTATTTTTACACACCTCTGCGAATTGTGCACATATTTGCTCCTCAATTTCCCACTGACTATCTGGGGGTCTATAATAAACACCTAGCAATGTGGCTGTCCCTTTTTTATTCCTAAACTCTACCCATAAAGCTTCATTTGATGCCCCCTCCAAGATATCATCTCTCCTTACTGCAGTAACTGACTCCTTAACTAATATTGCAATGCCCCCTCCTCTTTTACCCCCTCCTCTGTCTCGCCTGAAAATTCTATATCCCGGGATATTGAGCTGCCAATCCTGCCCCTCCCTCAACCATGTCTCCGTGATGGCTCCTATATCACAATTCCACATGTCAATCCTTGCCCTTAACTCATCCGTTTTACCTGTAATACTCCTGGCATTAAAGTAGAGGCCATCCATCCTGGTCTTACTCCCTTGAAACTTACTTCCGCTGTATTCCCTCTGACTTGTTTGCTTTCCTGTGTTTAGTTGTGTCCCTATTCTGCTAGGAGTCTGCGTCCCCTCCCCCTGCCAAATTAGTTTAAACTCCTCCCAACAGCATTAGCAAACCCGCCAGCAAGGATGTTAGTCCCCCTCTGGTTCAGATGTAGACCGCCCCGCTTGTACAGGTCCCACCTTCCCCAGAAACAGTCTCAGTGTTCCAGGAATCTAAAACCCTCCCTCCTGCACCAACTCTTAAGCCACACATTCATCTGTGCTATTCTCCTATTTCTATACTCGCTAGCACGTGGCACTGGGAGTAATCCAGAGAATACAACCCGAGAGGTCCTGCTTTTTAGTCTACTGCCTAACTCCCTGAATTCTTGATGCAAGACCTTATCCCTCTTTCTACCTATGTCATTGGTACCAACATGTACCATGACCTCTGCCTCATCACCCTCCCCTTCAGGATGCCCTGCAGCCGTTCAGTGACATCCCGGACCCTGGCATCAGGGAGGCAACACACCATCCTGGAGTCACGTTGACGGCCACAGTAGCACCTATCTGTTCCCCTGACTATAGAATCCCCTATTACTATTGCTCTTCCTCTCTTTCCCCCTTCCTGTGCAGACAGGCTGCTTGTGGTGCCAGAAGCTTGGCTCTATCCGCACTCCCTGGAGGAACCAGCTTCATCAGCCTCCAAAATGGAATACCGATTTGCAAGCAGGACCCCAGGGGACTCCTGAACTACCTGCCTGTTTCTCTTGGACTGCCTGGTGGTCACCCATTCCCTTCCTTCCTCAAGTCCCTTCAGCTGCGGTGTGACCACCTCTCTAAACGTGCTATCCACGATGCTCTCAGACTCGCAGATGCTCCACATTCACCTGAGTAGTGAGTTATGCTGCAGCTTTTTGTTAATTCACCCGCACTTCACATTGACGCAAAAAGACAAATTAAACGCCAACTGGTCCACTTGTGGAATACTAGTCCCCAGTGATACTGAGCATACAACTTACCTAACGTCTATGTCGCTGAGTCAAAATCCTGGAACTCTCTATCCAACAGTGCTGTGGCAGTACCTTCACCACAAATGCAACGGTTCCAGTAGGCAGCTCACCACCACCTCAAGGACAGTTAGGAATGGGCAATAAATGTTGGCCTTGCTCACTGTGCCCATTTCGCAAGAGTGATGACAACAGTTCTTAACTTTTACCCAATTTGTACTGCAGACTAGCTAAAAACCATAAACTCGGGATTGTTAACAACTTTGTTTCTGCGATTTACAAGTGCTTTTTGTTAAAAACTTGATGAGTTTCCTTGCCAGTCTATTAGGTAAAAGGCCCAACATTAATTCCCAATGACCAGGAAGGTATCAGGTTCAGTCGTTGGTCCTTGCTCAGTTAGCTGATCTCAGCTAAGGGTTATTACAATGGTCCTTGGCTCCCTGAGACTTTGAAGGGGAGAATTAGCCAAGGTTTTCACATCTGACCACTGTGCAGTCAGCCCTGGATTGAGCAGGCTCTTGGATCTTGAGTGAGCACAGGATCAGAATTAGACTTTGACAGCTTTATGGTTGAATAAGATGCCAAAGCTCACTGACTATATTAAGAAATAAACCCCAGTGAAAATCAATACCTTCAGAAAACGTTGCAGAGAAATTTTGAACAAAAAGATTAAGTATAGCATTTTAAACTGAAAGTAGTGTCTTTCAACATAGACCTATAAAATAGCCAATCTGAAAGAAATATTACATCTCTGGTATTTCAAAAAGTTATTACTTGCAATTTTAATAAACTAGGCTATATTGGAATGGTGTTTTTGGGAGTCATACACATTATGAGGGAGTGAATTGAAAAACGTATACTTTGCACCAGTACTTCAGTTTAATAAGAACAACATATGACAAAGTATTGGTAAAGTGTTCTGTAGTCTACTACTCTTGATTCAAAGAGGTTCAATTCTAATTATCTGTTCATTCAAATTGAAATTATGCTAAAAAAAACCTCCTCTGTTGTATTATTAAAAGTACTTAATTCAAAACCAGTAGATAAATCATTTTTTGTTCTGCAAGCAATAAAATGACTTTGAACTATTGGGATAGACTGAAGTATATCAGCGGATGCTTACAGGGTATTTTAGAAATGGAGTTAGTTTTTTTCTTACTTCTCTATTTTCTCCTCTCCCTGTCTGAAACTGCTGATTCTTGCTGGAGTTGGGAAACCAGGGTGCCAGAAATAACACAGTACCTTGACCAAGTGAACAATCTTCAGCCCGGATTTTGTGGTGGTAATGATAGTGAAACTGTCAGTATTCGCTGTCATTGCTCCACTAAAACTGACAGTAATTTTGGGAGTCTGCACATGTGCAGAATAACACGGAAATCCAGAATTGCTGTCAGTGATTTTACACTTCTCCAGAGAGTGCACTTTTGAGGTCCCCCCGCAACCCTCAACCGGAGTGCAATCCCAAAGCAAACAGTGAATTAACTATTTGTGGGCCAATTGACGCACTCACATAGGCCCAGTCATAACAACTAGCTGGTTAACTGCATGTTCAGTGTCTTGCAAAGTGATTCACAGCAGTCACACTAGACCGACTCATTATATCAAATGCAAGGCTATTATTACATTAGGTAGCCTTGATGACTTCAGAAACCAGCTTCGCTGCCTCCGGAGAATCCTTGGCATCAGGTGGCAGGACCGTATCTCCAACACAGAAGTCCTCGAGGCGGCCAACATCCCCAGCTTATACACACTACTGAGTCAGCGGTGCTTGAGATGGCTTGGCCATGTGAGCCGCATGGAAGATGGCAGGATCCCCAAGGACACATTGTACAGCGAACTCGCCACTGGTATCAGACCCACCGGCCGTCCATGTCTCCGCTTTAAAGACGCAAACGCGACATGAAGTCCTGTGACATTGATCACAATTCGTGAGAGTCAGTTGCCAGCGATCGCCAGAGCTGGCGGGCAGCCATAAAGGTGAGACTAAAGTGTGGCGAGTCGAAGAGACTTAGCAGTTGGCAGGAAAAAAGACAGAAGTGCAAGGGGAGAGCCAACTGTGTAACAGCCCTGACAACCAATTTTATCTGCAGCACCTGTGGAAGAGTCTGTCACTCTAGTATTGGCCTTTATAGCCACTCCAGGCGCTGCTCCACAAACCACTGACCACCTCCAGGCACTTACCCATTGTCTCTCGAGACAAGGAGGCCAAAGAAGAAGAAGAAGAAGAAGAAGAAGAAGAAGAAGAAGAAGATTGCTCAAGGACATTATAATCATCAATTGAACTATGAGATTAAATTAGATTAATTTTAAACTGGATCCTTAGTCAAGGGTTAGCTGTTGGCCTCTCATCTTTCAAACATTGGTCCATAATCCAGGTTAGACAGATGCATTGAAAGTCTCCTTAATTAAGCCTTTTGTAAATTCTGTTTCTCCCCAACATAGATAAGAGCAAAAGAAAAATTTTGATACAATACAAATTGGTAATTTGGTAATTCTATTGAGGGAGGCCATAGAGTCATAGAGTTTTACAGCACAGAAACAGGTCCTTCGGCCCAACGCGCCCATGCCGACCAACAAGCACCTGTCCTAACTAATCCCATTTCCCCGCACTTGGCCCGTAGCCTTGTATGTTATGGCGTTTCAAGTGCTCATCTAAATACTTCCTGAATGTCATGAGTGTTCCTGCCTCTACCACCCCTTCAGGCAGTGCGTTCCAGATTCCAACCACCCATTGGGTGAAAAGATTCCTCCTCAACTCCCCTCTAAACCTCCTGCCCCTTTCCTTAACTCTATGCCCCCTAGTTATTGACCTCTCCGCTAAAGGAAAAAGTTTCTTCCTATCTATCATATCAATGCCCCTCATAATTTTGTATACCTCAATCAGGTCCCCCCTCAGCCTTCTCCGCTCCAAGGAAAACAACCCTAGCCTATCCAGTCTCTCTTCATAACTGATATGCTCCAGCCCAGGCAACATCCTGGTGAATCTCCTCTGCACCCTCTCCATTGGAATCACATCCTTCCTATAGTGTGGTGACCAGAACTGTACACAGTACTCCAGTTGTGGCCTAACCAGTGTTTTATACAGCTCCATCATAACATCCCTGCTCTTATATTCTATGTCTCGGCTAATAAAGGCAAATACCCCGTATGCCTTCCTAACCACCGTATCTGCTGCCTTCAGTGATCTATGGACAAGCACCCCAAGGTCCCTCTGACCCTCTGTACTCCCTAGGGTCCTACCATCCATTGTATATTCCATTGTCTTGATAGACCTCCCAAAATGCATCACCTCACACTTCTCAGGATTAAACTCCATTTGCCACTGCTCTGCCCATCTTACCAGCCCACCTATATCGTTCCGCAGTCTAAGGCTTTCCTCCTCACTATTTACACCATCAATTTTCACGTCATTTTTTAAAAGAGATACAGCACTGAAACAGGCCCTTCAGCCCACCGAGTCTGCGCCAACATCAACCACCCATTTATACTAATTGTACATTAATCCATATTCCCTACCACATCCCCACCTTCCCCTACCACCTACCTATACTAGGGGCAATTTATAATAACCAATTTACCTATCAACCTGCAAGTCTTTGGCTGTGGGAGGAAACTGGAGCACCCGGCAAAAACCCACACAGTCACAGGGAGAACTTGCAAACTCCACACAGGCAGTACCCAGAATCGAACCCGGGTTGCTGGAGCTGTGAGGCTGTGCTGCTAACCACTGCGCCACTGTCCACACAGGCAGTACCCAGAATCGAACCGGGTTGCTGGAGCTGTGAGGCTGTGGTGCTAACCACTGCGCCACTGTGCTGCCCACAAGAGAAAATCATCTGCAAACTTACTGATCATACCTCCTATATTCACGTCTAAATCATTAATGTACACTACAAACAGTAAGAGTCCCAGCACTGATCCCTGCGGTACCTCACTGGTCACAGGCCTTCACAAAAACAGCCCTCTACCATCACCCTCTGCCTCCTTCCACTAAGCCCATTCTGAATCCAATTTGCCAAATTACCCTGGATTCCATGGGCTGATGTGTGGGAAATGGAAATAAATATGGCATTGTTGCAGTTAGAGTGGGATTCTGTTTCAGAAGTTCAGGGCAGTGTAGGAGGAGCATTCCTGTACATTTAGCCATCTTAGATCTGACTGGTTGGCTGAAGTGTGACGTGTTTGTTCCTCAGCGTTAACATCCCTTTGTATTACTTTTCTCGATCGTCTTACTACAGCCACCTAACTATGGATATTGATCATGGCTTTAGCCCTGTTTGAGCCCTGAAAGCTGAGCCAGGGTAAGGACATGAACTGAAGTAAAACACTGTAGGGTGAGCTGAAATTTCCTTATGAAGGATGTGGAATGAAGGATGTCTGTAGAGAAAAGAAACCTAAATTAATTCGTTGGGATCATCTTCTTCCCCGAAGGTTGACTGTCATGGATCTCCACCTCCGTCCTGCGCTGCCCTTACTCAATCCAATCTAAATTGGTTCCTGTTTAAAAGTCTAAGCTGTTGAAATTCCTCTTTCATCAAAACGCAGACGATAAAAAGAATTATACAGTCCAGAAGAAGGCCATTTGGTCCTTCGTGCCTGTGCTAGCTCTTTGAAAAAGTGATTCAATTCATCCCACTGCCTTGCTCTTTCCCCATAGCCCTGCAATTTTTTTCCCCTTCAAATCTTTATCCAATTCCCTTTTGAAAGTTACTATTGAATCTGCTTCCACTACCTTTTCAGGCAGTGCATTCCAGAACTCAACAACATGCTGGGTAAAAAAAATCTCCTCTGTTTATTTGCCAATTACCTTAAATCTGTGTCCTCTGGTTGCTGGCCTTGCAGTCACAGAAACAATTTCTTAATTACTCCATCTAAACGCTTAATAATTTTGAGCATCTCTATTAAATCTCCCTGAACCTTCCCTCCTCTAAGGAGAACAATCCCAACTTCTCTAGAAGGAAAGAAGGAAAGAAGGAAATTCTTTTGCTCCACGTTTAAAGCATGGATATTTTTTTATTTAGAGATACAGCACTGAAACAGGCCCTTCGGCCCACCGAGTCTGTGCTGACCAACAACCACCCATTTATACTAACCCTACAGTAATCCCATATTCCCTATCACCTACCTACACTGGGGGCAATTTACAATGGCCAATTTACCTTTCACCTGCAAGTCTTTGGATGTGGGAGGAAACTGGAGCACCCGGCGAAATCCCACGCAGACACAGGGAGAACTTGCACAGGCAATACCCAGAACTAAACCGGGGTCCCTGGAGCTGTGAGGCCGCGGTGCTAACCACTGCACCACTGTGCCGCCCAATATGTACAGCTTTTAAACGTGCAATGCAATCATTGTACTTTTTTTATTCATTCATGGGATGTGGGCATCGCTGGCCAGGCCAGCATTTATTGTCCACCCCTAATTGCCCTTGAGAAGGTGGTGGTGAGCTGCTATCTTGAACCGCTGCAGTCCATGGGAGGAAGGTACACCCACAGTGCTGTTAGGAAGGGAGTTCCAGGATTTTGGCCCAGCGACAGTGAAGGAACGGTGATATAGTTCCAAGTCAGGATGGTGTGTGACTTGGAGGGGAACTTGCAGGTGGTGGTGTTCCCATTCATTTGCTGCCCTTGTCTTTCTAGTTGGTAGAGGTTGCGGGTTTGGAAGGTGCTGTCGAAGGAGCCTTGGTGCGTTACTGCAGTGCATCTTGCGGATGGTGCACACTGCTGTCACCGTGCGTCAGTGGTGGGGGGAGTGAAAGTTTGTAGATGGGGTGCCAATCAAACGGGCTGCTTTGTTCTGGATGGTGTCGAGCTTCTTGAGTATTGTTGGAGCTGCACCCATCCAGGCAAGTGGAGAGTATTCCATCACACTCCTGACTTGTGCCTTGTAGATGGTGGACAGGCTTTGGGGAGTCAGGAGGTGAGTTACTCGCTGCAGGATTCTGAGCCTCTGACCTGCTCTTGTAGCCACAGTATTTATATGGCTACTCCAGTTCAGTTTATGGTCAATAGTAGCCCCTAGGATGTTGATAGTGGGGGATTCAGCAATGGTAATGCCATTGAATGTCAAGGGGAGATGGTTAGATTCTCTCTTGCTGGAGATGGTCATTGCCTGGCACTTGTGTGGTGCGAATGTTACTTGCCACTTATCAGCCCAAGCCTGGATATTGTCCAAGTCTTGCTGCATTTCTACACGGGCTACTTCCGTATCTGAGGAGTAGTGAATAGTGCTGAATATTGTGCAATCATCAGCGAACATCCCCACTTCTGACCTTATGATTGAAGGAAGGTCATTGATGAAGCAGCTGAAGATGGTTGGGCCTAGGACACTACCCTGAGGAACTCCTGCAGTGATATCCTGGAGCTCAGATGATTGACCTCCAACAACCACAACCATCTTCCTTTGCGCTAGGTACGATTCCAATCAGCGGAGAGTTTTTCCCCTGATTCCCATTGACTTCAGTTTTGCTAGGGCTCCTTGATGCCATACTCGGTCAAATGCTGCCTTGATGTCAAGGGCACTCACTCTCACCTCACCTCTTGAGTTCAGCTGTTTTGTCCACGTTTGAGCCAAGGCTGTAATGAGGTCAGGAGTTGAGTGGCCCTGGCAGAACCCAAATTGAGCTTCACTGAGCAGCTTATTGCCAAGCAGCTTGATAGCACTGTTGACGACACCTTCCATCACTTTACTGATGATTGAGAGTTGACTGATGGGGCGGTAATTGGCTGGGTTGGACTCATCCTGCTTTTTGTGTACAGGAGATACCTGGGCAAATTTCCACATTGCAGGGTAGATGCCAGTGTTGTAGCTGTACTAGAACAGCTTGGCTACGGGTGCGGCAAGTTCTGGAGCACAGGTCTTCAGTATTATTGCCGGAATATTGTCAGGGCCCATAGTCTTTACAATATCCAGTGCCTTCAGTCTGGGGTCTGGGGTCAGAAACAAGCATTCTCCAGCCTTTCAATAAAAGACAATTTTCTGCCTGTAATTAATTTAATCACGTCAGTTTACAGTTGACTTCTAATAACCCAAAACTCTTTTGTGTACAGAAACACTTTTAATTATTCATTCATTTAGCAAGAAAATAACATGGCAAAGTGGGAATATACTGCCAACTTTTTGTAATTATCTGGTAATTTAAACTATGACTTTGAATAAAGAGCAATAGATTGTAATTGCACTCTTAGCTCAAATAACACCTGGGATATTGTCACCCTGCAAAGTTATATTGCAGATCTATTGCTCCCATTTGGGCATCCCTGCTTCAATTCTATGGGCTGGGAATAATGCTGCAGGATATCAGCATACAATACCAGATTGCATTTGTATCACAACCATCTATTTGTTGTTTGAATGGAGGTGCTAACTGTCTATTGAAAGTGGGTTAAAATTAACCCATTAAAATGACTCTGTAATAATGCACTGCACGTATCTGATAGACATCACACAGTGCAATTCCCAGGCTGATGTTTGCATTCAGAAATAATCGTAAGTAGAAATATCCCTGATCATCAATTTAAAAATTGAAATAGTTTAACTCGTAAAATATTTGATTTGTAATTGAGCCAAGATTTAAGCAGAGGTACGACTTGGAGATAGTAGCACAGTGGTTTGGCCGTTTATGTTGTGTCTGTGCTAACTGGCTCGCTTGCACCCCTTGTGGAATGCAGACCAAATAGTTTGCCCCAAAAATTGCTTTGCATTTCAGATTTCCTGCATTTATGATTTTTGCACAATTTCTGCAGTAGGAACACAGGAATGTAGGGACCGTAAGAATGTAATACTTTAAGTTATCAATGATTCATACACAGTTAAGGAGACTCCAATTTTTCCAGCCTTTGGGAATATTACTTTTTCATATAAAGGAGCAGCTTTTAAAGGTAAAATTATGCATTAGCCATTGCCTTTGGAAAGAACGCCTTCGCTCCCATGCTGAAAAATTCCACATTCCTAACCAGTGATTTTCCAATGATTAACATAAATTTTAGGGGAATCATTTGGGCTGGTATGGGGGCGGGATGCTGAACTTCCTGATATGTATCCTTGGCAAATTCCAGGAATACTGAAGAGGAAAATTTCTGCAAATTTCAATGACTAATTCTTAAATTCAGTCACTGTACTTTCTCTGATGGCTTAGTGGGAAAATTCAACAGCCGCTGTGTTCCTAATCCAGGCCGACTGAAGTGGTCCCTATTTCGATGCCTGAGCTGGGTAAGAACATAAGACATAGGAGCAGAAGTGGGGCATATGGGCCCTCAAGCCTACTCTGCCATTTAGTATGATCATGGATGATCTTCTACTTCAATTCTACTTTCACGCCTTATTCCCATATCCCTTAATTCTCTAATATAAAAGCAAAATACTGCGGATGCTGGAAATCTGGTTGCTTGCCATTTCAACACTCCCCCCTGCTCTCATGCTCACATCTCTGTCCTGGGATTGCTGCAGTGTTCCAGTGAACATCAACGCAAGCTTGAGGAACAGCATCTCATCTACCGATTAGGCACACTACAGCCTGCCGGACTGAACATTGAGTTCAATAATTTCAGAGCATGACAGCCCCCCCATTTTACTTTCATTTTTAGTTATTTTTTCTTCCTTTTTTTTTTACATTCTTTTTTACATTTTTTACAATCTTTTTTTGCATTTATTTCATTTCATCTTAGTTTGTTCAGTTTGCTTACCCACTGTTTTTTTCAGGTTTTTTTTCATGTTTGCACTTGCTGCTGTTCAATATTCAGTGTATTCACACCTAATCTGTACTAATGCTTTGTCTTTCAACACAACATATTGTTTGCCTTTGCTCCGTGACCTTTTGGTCAGCTATGTGGCCTGGTCCAATCTGCACCTTCTCCTTTGTTATCTCTTGCCCCACCCCCACCTCACTTGCTTATAATCTGTGACTTTTCTAATATTTGTCAGTTCCGAAGAAGGGTCACTGACCTGAAACGTTAACTCTGCTTCTCTTTCCACAGATGCTGCCAGACCTGCTGAGTGATTCCAGCATTTCTTGTTTTTGTGTCCCTTAATTCTCTTATCTGTGCTGAGCCAGCTAATTTGTGGAAAGGAACTGCATGCCCCATGCAAGATTCTTAATACATAGACAGAATTGCATTTTGATGGCTTCTTTCATTTCGAGATGTCTCAAAGCACTTATACACTATTGTTTTTCTGAAATCAGTGGCAGCTTTTACATGGACAAACACGGCAAACTTTCTGCAGCAATGATGTCCTAGGAACAGAACTGAATGACATCCAAGTGAAAAAAGGTGAATTTCCTTTGACTTTGCCCCACCTCGTAACCATAACTTTGGCGGGTGTGCAGCGGAAACTGGATTTGCGCATTTTCAGGGAAGTTACAGCAAAGGAGCAGGAGAAGCTCCACGGAAATTCATCCCTACGGTCAGAGGTGAGATTCTTTTATCCCTGCTTCTTTTAGAAGTATTGGAATTGCTGGATGAACGAAGGTCCACCTCGTTCACCTTCTACCATCCTGGTAGCTGCATGATACAACGATAATGGAGTTGTTGACAAATATAACAATCAATCTCTACAATAGACCCAGACACGACATGAGAAAAGCCCAGTGGTGGAGAACTTTGGGAAACATAGGTCTAAAGTCATCTATTCCTCCCAAGCGTCCTTCACTCATCAGGTCATGACTCAAATTACTCATATACTGTATTACAAAATGTTCTATTGTATAATCAATCGTTCATTATTTCTATTCTTTCATGGGATGTGAGTGTCGCTGGCAAAGCCAACCTTTATTGCCCATCCCTAACTGCCCTTGAGAAGTTGGCGGTGAGCCACCTTCTTGAACTGCTGCAGTCTGTGTGGTGAAGGTACTCCCACAGCACTGATTGATGGTGAGTTCCAGGATTCTGACCCAGCGACAGTGAAGGAACGGCGATATAGTTCCAAGTCAGGATGGCGTGTAACCTGGAGGGGAACTTGCAGGTGGTGGTGTTCACATGCTTCAGCTGCCTTGTCCTTCTCGGTGGTAGAGGTTTTGGTTTTGGAGGGTGCGATTGAAGAATTAACACAGTGATCTGTAATTTCACGTGCTAAGTACTTTTGCAAATGTGGATACAAAGGTAGTGTAATGTTCATTTCCTTTCCACTATTTTAAGGACACATATTGGTGACACTCGCCATGTTGTTACTTTCAGTGTTGATTGGCGTTGTAACATTTCCATTCACATTCAGTATGTGTCAATGTTTGCAAAGCAGTTATTGAAACTGTTGCTTACAGATGTTGTCAGCTGTTCTGGCAATACTTACAGAACATTCCTGCTGGCCTCAATTAACATTATTCTGTATCAAGCAAGTGTTTGGTTTTACCAACAGTTTGATATTCAAAGTGATGACGACAGCATAGCCCTGTTGGACTGTTTCCAGTATTCCACTTGCACATTTATTTTGTTTACAGGTATAACCTGGTGAATTTGTGCTCATTAAAGTGAGGAATGATACTATGAGCAAATGCTGAGTACAATTCCTAACTTTGTTCACCAGGTGACACTGCAGCAGTGGACTCATTTGATAATGTCAGACATCTTGGTGAAAAGAGACTGAAGATAAGTTTCCCCAAAACAGAAACATCATCAAAAAACAAGCAAAACGTATGGAACCCGCCACAAGGAAGATTAATCTCCCACACCCAAAAGACAGTTTTGACCTAACGAACGCTGAGGCAGTAGATCGATGACACGCTATTAAGACAGCAAAAAGACATGCATTTATATCCCGCCTTTCATGACGTCAAGATATCCCAAAGCACTTTATAGCCAATGAAGCACATTTGATGTACAGTTACTGTTATAATATAGGAAATACAGTGGTCAATTCACACACAGCAAACTCCCACAAACAGCAATATGACAATGATCAGGTAACCAGTTTGTTTCGTGATATTGAATGAAAATATATTGCCCTGAACAGCAATAAAAAGCACCCACATAATTACTTTTGAATCAAAACCCTGAACTGGCCATGATCTCCCGTTGTGTTTCTCAAGGTGAGTAGGAGGTTCGAATAGAGATTTGTGAGAGGAGAGAAATTTTTAATTAGATAGAGGTAAAGTCGTTTCTAAGCTGCGAAATCGGATACTGATGAAGTGGGTCTTTTGCACAGGGTTCCTGGAAAATTTAAGCTATAAGCAGATATTTTTTATGCCAAGGACACATTTAAATTGTATCATGCATAAGACTTTTAAGATAATATCAGCATTGCACTGCTCACCCTGAGTCAGAGGTAACCTTGCCTAAATCTCTTCTGCTTTCTACCTCTCCCTCTCTCCCTTTAAAGACGTTCCTTAAAATCTATCTCTTTGGCCAAGCTTTTGGTCACCTGCGCTAATAACTCCTTTGTGGCTTGGTGTCAAATTTTGTTTGGTAACTCTCCTGTGGAAAAGGAATAGGTTGCTGTTAATGATAGTGGATCGGCGTGGGGACCAGTTATGAGCGGAGGGATCCTGCAGAAATTATTATTAGGTCTGTTGACCTTTGCGAACTGGATGAAAAGCACTGGAGGAGTTGTCCAGAAGTTTGTCAATCGTACGAAAAGTTTGTGCGAGTTTTAGGACCTTGGATGAGAAGAACAATCACAATCAGATGGGGGAATGAGCCCGCGCCTGGCAGATGTCATTTAATATCAGTAAATATAGTGTCATGCACATGAATACATGTATACTATGCAGGGTCCTGCACTAAAAACCATTAAGGAGACCAAGATTGCAAAAGATACTGTCACGCTTTCCTGCAGAAAAGCAGCTAGTTCTCCTGGCACCTTGGACAACAGTCATCCCTTAAGCAACATCACCAAATCACTCATCCATCTCAATGCTGTTTATGGTACCACTCAATGTGCTAATTGGCAGTCGCATTTGCCAACGTAACAACGGCAACTGTACGGCAAAAGTTAATCATCGCCTGTGAAGTGTTTTGGATTGCCTTGAAGTTTGAAAGACGCTCTTTAAATAGAAGTCGTTCGTGTACATGTACTAACAACAGTCTTCTTCTTCTTTGCCCTCCTTGTCTCGAGAGACAATGGGTAAGCGCCTGGAGGTGGTCAGTGGTTTGTGGAGCAGCGCCTGGAGTGGCTATAAAGGCCAATTCTAGAGTGACAGACTCTTCCACAGGTGCTGCAGATAAAATTGGTTGTCACGGCTGTTACACAGTTGGCTCTCCCCTTGCGCTTCTGTCTTTTTTCCTGCCAACTGCTAAGTCTCTTCAACTTGCCACACTTTAGCCCCGCCTTTATGGCGGCCCGCCAGCTCTGGCGATCGCTGGCAACTGACTCTCACGACTTGTGATCAATGTCACAGGACTTCATGTCACGTTTGCAGACGTCTTTAAAGCGGAGACATGGACGGCCGGTGGGTCTGATACCAGTGGCGAGCTCGCTGTACAATGTGTCTTTGGGGATCCTGCCATCTTCCATGCGGCTCACATGGCCAAGCCATCTCAAGCGCCGCTGACTCAGTAGGGTGTATATGCTGGGGATGTTGGCCGCCTCGAGGACTTCTGTGTTGGAGATACGGTCCTGCCACCTGATGCCAAGTATTCTCCGGAGGCAGCGAAGATGGAATGAATGGAGACGTCGCTCTTGGCTGACATACATTGTCCAGGCCTCGCTACCGTAGAGCAAGGTACTGAGGACACAAGCTTGATACACGCGGACTTTTGTGTTCCTTGTCAATGCACCATTTTCCCACACTCTCTTGGCCAGTCTGGACATAGCAGTGGAAGCCTTTCCCATGCGCTTGTTGATTTCTGCATCAAGAGACAGGTTATTGGTGATAGTTGAGCCTAGGTAGGTGAACTCTTGAACCACTTCCAGAGCGTGGTCGCCAATATTGATGGATGGAGCATTACTGACGTCCTGTCCCATGATGTTCGTTTTCTTGAGGCTGATGGTTAGGCCAAATTAGTTGCAGGCAGCCGCAAACCTGTCAATGAGATTCTGCAGACACTCTTCAGTGTGAGATGTTAATGCAGCATTGTCAGCAAAGAGAAGTTCCCTGATGAGGACTTTCCGTACTTTGGACTTCGCTCTTAGACGGGCAAGGATGAACAACCTGCCCCCTGATCTTGTGTGGAGGAAAATTCCTTCTTCAGAGGACTTGAACGCATGTGAGAACAGCAGGGAGAAGAAAATCCCAAACAGTGTAGGTGCGAGAACACAGCCCTGTTTCACTCATCTTCATAGTTGCAGAGGAACTTGATAAAATCTAACAGAAACATGGAATTACATAGACTGTGCAGCACAGAAACAGGCCATTCTGCAGTAACAGTCCAAGCCAGCGTTTATGCTCCACCCAAGCCTCCTCCCATCCTTCCTCATCTAATTCTTTCAGTATAACGCTCTATTCCCTTCCCCCTCATATGTTTCTCGAGCTTCCCCTGAAACGTATCTACATGATCCACTTCAACCACTCCCTGTCAAACAGTGTGAATCTTCCTGTCCTGATGACCAGTGTAGCAGTGAACCATTGGAACCCCAAAGATCCCATATTTGACCCTTGATCTAACCTCAGTTAGCTCATCATAGCTGGGCTGGTGGCTGGCCATGCGAGGCTTGGTCTCTGGTTTTGGGAGGAACAGATGTGTGAAACAGTGAAATAAAGAATCAGGCAGGATTCCTCACTGCCCCTTCTCTCCTGGAAGTCTACGTGTGTGGACATTGCATAAGGCAGGGTCAGATATAGCTGTGATAACCTTCTGGTCAAACTCAGTGTCCAGGTGCAGGCAAGAATAATAACCATTGGAGTAGGGGGTATAGCTGGGCCAAAACTCTTACCTTCAAAAGGTAAGGGGAAAAAATATAATATACATTGTTATTATTGTCTCAGCATAGTGCGGAAAGTCTTCGCTCGAGTTGTTTTAAACAGACTCCAGAAGCTGACTGAGCGTGTCTACCCTGAGGTACAGTGCGGCTTTCGAGCAGAGAGATCCACCATTGACAAGCTGTTCTCCCTTCGCCAGCTAAGGGAGAAATGCCGCAAACAACAGATGTTCCTCTACGTTGCTTTCATAGATCTCACCAAAGCCTTTGACCTTGTCAGCAGACGTGGTCTCTTCAGACTACTAGCAAAGATCAGACGTCCACCAAAGCTACTAAGTCTCATCACCTCATTCCATGACAATATGAAAGGCACAATTCAGCATAGCGGTGCCTCATCAGACCACTTTCCTATCCTGAGTGGCGTGAAACAGGGCTGTGTTTATTTATTTAGAGATACAACACTGAAACAGGCCCTTCGGCCCACCAAGTCTGTGCCGACCAATGACCACCCATTTATACTAACCCTACAGTAATCCCATATTCCCTACCACCTACCACTTTAGGGGCAATTTACCTATCACCTGCAAGTCTTTTGGCTGTGGGAGGAAACTGGAGCACCCGGCGAAAACCCACGCGGTCACAGGGAGAACTTGCAAACTCCACACAGGCAGTACCCAGAATCGAACCCGGGTCCCTGGAGCTGTGAGGCTGCGGTGCTAACCACTGCGCCTTGTTCTCGCACCTAACAACAGTAGGTACAATTCAAAGTAATCCATTGTATTTGCAGCACTTTGAGCTGTTTCTAAGAGACATGATTAAGCTGCTATATAAAGCTTTTTTTTTTGACGTGCGTGGGCAGTTTCAAAGTGCTTCTTGTCAATTTGGGAGCAGGTCACTAACCTGCCCTCAGCTGGGGTTGATACAAGGAAACTATTTCCAGCAACTTACAATAGAAGTGATTGCTGTAATACATTGCAGAGGTTTGTGGAATTTATGATGCAAATTAGTTATATTGAAAGATCCTTCTGATGTGAAAAAATTGTGGCAAATCCTAATCTTATCAAATTCAGAAATTATATTTTATATGTAAATACATAAGTGATATGTAATTAGACAATAATTACAAAATAGGTTAATCACTTAACACAACCACTTGTATTTCTATAGCTCCTTTAACAAAGCAAAACATCCCAAGTTGCTTCATAGGAGTGTTTTCAAATAAAATTTGACACCGAGCCAAATATTAGGGCAAATGGCCAAATGTTTGGTCAAAGAGGTAGGCTTTAAGGAGCATTTTAAAGGTAGAGAGGCAGAGAGGTTTAGGGAGGGAAATACAGAGCTTAGGGCCTTGGCAGCTGAAAGCATTGCCATCAATGGTGGAGTGATGAAAATTGGGGATGCTCAAGAGGACAGAACTGGAGGAGTGCAGATATCTTGGAGGATTTCAGGGCTGGAGGAGATTATGGAGATGGGAGGGGGGGGGGGGGGTGGTGGTGGGGGGGGGGAGGGAGGCGGAATTTGAAAACAAGCATGAGAATTTTAAAATTAAGGTGGAAGCCAGTGTAGGTCAGTGAGCACAGGGGATGATAGGTGAACAGAACTTAGTGCTAGTTAGAACAGCAAAGTTTTGAATGAACTGAAGCTTATTGAGGGTTTAAGATGGGAGGCCGGGCAGGAGAGTATTGGAATAGTCAAGTTTGGTGGTAACAAATGCGCGGACAAGGGTTTCAGCAGCACGCAGGCTGAAGAAGAGGTGGAGATGAGTGATGTTGAGGAGGTGGAAGTAGGCGGTCTTGGGAACAGGGAGGAAATGGGTTTGGAATCTCAGCTCAGAGTCAAATAGGATGTCTGGGTCAGCCTCAGGCAGTGGTCATGGAGGGGAATGAAATAGATGACCAAGGAACACTGCTTCTGGTGGGGGTGGCTTCGGATTTCCTGATATTTAATCATACTGGCAGAAAATCCATGCATGCAAGGGAGAAATTCCCTCAAAGATGTGCAAAAGTATTTTTCAGAGGACACAGATTTAAGATAATTGAGAAAAGAACCAGAGGGATAAACCTACAGCTTCCCTCTGTGCCCCCCTTGGCCCATTGAGGCACTCGTTGTTGCCTGGTTGCAAGTTGCAACGCCAATTGCCCATCCTACTCTCTCAGCGGCTGTCCCTGCCAATGTACCTGCTGGGGGTTGGTCTCACCAGTTTCCTCCCCATGCACTCAGCTTTCCCACTGCTGACCCTGTGGACCCTGCCAGCAGAACATTTATCACTGCATCTCCCTCCAGAATGTCCATTCACTTGTGAACAAGGCTCTTTCCATCCATGAGCTCATTGTGGATGATTGCATCGACATCATGGCCTTAACGGAAAGCTGGCTGAGGGGCGATGACACCACCTACCCCCTAAATGTAACCTCCCCGCCTGGCTATGCCCCGCTCACACTTTCCTTTGTCCCCTACTCCTCTGGCACGTTTTCCGCCTTTGAGCATCTCACTTTGTTCCAGTCCTCTCCCCTCCCATTTAAAATTCTCGTTCTCTACCGTCCACCCAAATTCCGTAAAAATATTCTCAATGAGATATCTTCACTGTTTTCTACCCTCAGCCTCTACACCGAATGATTTCTTATCCTCAGTGATTTCAAACTCCATCTCATTTCATCATGTTTCGAGTTCACTCTCCTCCTCTCCTGCCTTAAACTCTGCCTCCATTTAAATTCCCACAACCCATATTCACAGCCATTCAATGTGGCCTAGCAATTCCCATCATGCCAATAGCAGATAAGGCCATCTCTGATCACTCCTGTATTGCTCTTCACCCATATCCCCATTCCCTCTTTACTTCCTTCTGTATTGGCCCCTGGAAGAAATTCGCTCCCAATTCATTTACAATTGTACTTTAAAATATCCCGACTATCTAACCTTTGACCTGCCATTCAAGACAACATTTCTGCAGCTACCAGTCTGCTCAAGCACACCCTCACCTCCACCTTTGATATCCTAGCCCCATTAAAAGCATTACTCTCTCTCACTCTAGCCATTCCCCTGATGCGGCCCTGATCTCCACTCCTGTAAGTCTAAGAGACACAGCCTTGAATGGATATGGTGGACAACTGGTTTAGCCATTCGCCGTCAGATCTGGCTGGACCGCATGAAGCAAGATCAGATCCTGTTCGCCTGCCAAAGTTTCTCCCTATAATACTGGCCTCTTTTCTCAATTGCAAACTATCTTCTTAAACTCTTCTTCCCTCTCTCCTTGACTTGCACGTCCAACATGCTAGGCACTCATGGACTTCTTTGCCACTAATATTGAGACCATCCAATCAGCTCACCTCATAGAGTCAGAGAATCATATACGGCATAGAAGGAGTCAATTCAGCCCATCGAGTCCGTGCTGACTCTCTGTGGAACAATCCAGTCAGTCCCAATCCCCCACTCGATCCCTGTAGCCCTGCAAGTTTATTTCCCCTAAGTAGCCATCCAATGTCCTTTTGAAATCATTTATAGTCTCCACTTTCACCACCCTTATGGGCAGCATGTTCCAGGTCAGTACCACTCACTGTGTGAAAAAGTTCTTCTTCATATTCCCCCTGCATCTCTTGCCCCAAACTCTCAATCTGTGTCCCTTAATCCTTTTATTTTGAGATACAGCACTGAAACAGGCCCTTCAGCCCACCGAGTCTGCGCTGACCAACAACCACCCATTTTGTACTCATCCTACATTAACCCCATATTCCCTACTACATCCTCACCATTCACCTACCTACACCAGGGGCAATTTACAATGGCCAATTTACCGATCAACCTACATGTCTTTGGCTGTGGGAGGAAACCGGAGCACCCGGCGGAAACCCACGCAGTCATAGGGAGAATGCGCAAACTCCACACAGGCAGTACCCAGACCTGAACCCTGGTCACTGGAGCTGTGAGGCTGCAGTCCTAACCACTGCACCACTGTGCCTTGTCCTAATGGAAACAGTTTTTCCTTGTCTAACTTATCTCAGCCTGTCATAATCTTGCACACCTCTATCAAATCTCCCCTCAATCTCCTTTGCTCCAGGCAGAACAACCCCAGCTTTTCCAACTGTTATGAAAGTGATTCTGTTTGGTTAAAAATTATTTTTTTTTAAAGGAATTTATAGTTAATCTAAATAAATGTTGGATCAGTTTTTTAATCAAGAGGACAGTGAGGGAGCTGCATTGGCAACAGTGTTGCTGTTTGTCACATGGCTCGGGCTCGGCTTCGAACAGAATCCCTGGCAATAGGGCAGGAAATTGACAAGCACTCCTTTGATTTGACAAGCCCAGTAGGCTTCCACTGCTATGTCCAGACTGGCCAAGAGAGTGTGGGAAAATGGCGCACTGACACGGAACACAAAAGTCCGAGTGTATCAAGCCTGTGTCCTCAGTACCTTGCTCTATGGCAGCGAGGCCTGGACAACGTATGTCAGCCAAGAGCGACGTCTCAACTCATTCCATCTTCGCTGCCTCCAGAGAATACTTGGCATCAGGTGGCAGGACCGCATCTCCAACACAGAAGTCCTCGAGGCGGCCAACATCCCCAGCTTATACACACTACTGAGTCAGCGGCGCTTGAGATGGCTTGGCCATGTGAGCCGCATGGAAGATGGCAGGATCCCCAAAGACACATTGTACAGCGAGCTCGCCACTGGTATCAGACCCACTGGCCGTCCATGTCTCCGCTTTAAAGACGTCTGCAAACGCGACATGAAATCCTGTGACATTGATCACAAGTCGTGAGAGTCAGTTACCAGCGTTCGCCAGAGCTGGCGGGCAGCCATAAAGAAGGGGCTGAAGTGTGGCGAGTCGAAGAGACTTAGTAGTTGGCAGGAAAAAAGACAGAGGCGAAAGGGGAGAGCCAACTGTGTAACAGCCCCGACAAACAAATTTCTCTGCAGCACCTGTGGAAGAGCCTGTCACTCTAGAATTGGCCTTTATAGCCACTCCAGGCGCTGCTTCACAAACCACTGACCACCTCCAGGCGCTGACCCATTGTCTCGAGATAAGGAGGCCAAAGAAGAAAGAAGAAGAGTAGCAACAGAACACCTGGGATGGGCAGAAAAACTCACCAAGCTGATTTGTTGCTAGTCAGTGCGTGTGTGTTTTACCTCCTGGAGGAAGAGACCAGATTTTTGCTGAATGTTTTTAAAAAAACCAAGTGCTGCTAAAGTGTCAAAAAAGGACAGGAGAGAATTCCAAGGAAGAACAGAAGACTACAACCCAGCTCACTTTCTTACAATTCCCTAAAAGACTCAATGAAGTTCACTGTGTCAATTCGTCTTGTTTCCTGTATTTCAAGAAGGCCTGCTAAATTACTTTTCAACGCCGCCTGAAGAAAACGGTTCTGGAAGATTCTAAATCTCCTGCCTGCGTGTGCTCAGAGGTTGGACTGTGTGCCAGTTTGGTGCAGCATATCTCATCTGCTATTTTTCAGGTTTGGGCAAGTGATCTGCCTGGGTGTGCTTTTGTCTGTAATAGAGCTCTGATCTAAAAATCCTTTTTAAAATTTCTTTCAGTTAACCGGTGTGTATATGTGTGTGAGTGTGAAGGGACTAAGGTAAAGGGGACTTTTTAAAATTTAATGTTGGCTTTTAAAAAATTTGATCTATGCGATATTGTTTTATTTCCTTACTAGTTAAGACTTGCTTTATAATAAACTGTTAATTTTGTTTTTCAGTAAAGAAACCTGGTTAATGTGTTCTATTCTGGGTAAATATAGTGTATCCAATTGATTGGGCTGGACTGGTGACCAGAACTGGGCACAATACTCTAGTTGGGCCTAACCAGACCTTTATAAAGCTTCAGCATAACTTACCCGCTTTTGTACTCTATACCTCTATTTAAGAAGCCCATATGCTTTGCTAACTACTCTCTCAATATGTCCTGTCACCTTCAAAGATGGATACACATGCACCCCAGGTCCCTCTACTCCTGCAAACTCTTTAGAATTATGCTATTAAGTCTCTTTTGCCTCACCCTATACCTTCTGCCAAAATGCACCAACTCACACATCTCTGTATTAAATTCCATTTGCCACTTGTCGGCCCATTCTGCTAGTCTATCTATCTCCTGTTACAGGCAGTCTGTATCATCCTCACCGTTTGCCACTCCTCCAAGTTTGGTATCATTGGCAAATTTTGAAACTCTGTATTCCAAGGTCCAAGTCATTTATATATAACAAAATAAAGCAGTGGTGCCAGCACTAACCCTTGGGGAACACCACTATCCACCGACCAACACCGCATCCTCCAGTCTGAAAAACAGCCATTTACCACGTCTCGCTGTTTTTTGTTCGATTGGACACTGACCCTCTTATTCCATGAGTCTTAATTTTGTTAATCAGCCTTTTATGTGATACTTTATCAAACACTTTCTTAAAATCCATATGGACAATATCCATCACATTCCCTTCATCAACCTTCTCTGTTATTTCATCAAAAAATTCAATTAGTCAAGCATGTTCTATCTACCTTTTACAAATCCGTGCTGGCTATTAACTCAAACTTCTCAAAGTGTCTGTTGATTTTTTCCCCTGATTATTGTTTCTAAAACCATACCCATCACTGATGTTAAACTAACTGGCCTGTAATTGCTAGGACTGTCCTTACACCCATCCTTGAATAGGGGTGGCAGATTTGCCAATCTCCAATCCTCTGGAACCTCCCCCATATCCAGGGAAGATTGGAAGATTAGGGCAAGACCTTCCACTATCTCTATCCCCACCTCCTTTAGCAACCTGGGATGCAAACCATCCAGATTAGGTGACTTATCTACCTTAACATAGCCAGCCTTTTCAGTACCTCCTCCCTCTCAAACTTCACCTTATCCATTGCCTCTACTCTCCGCTTCTACCAATATTTTGTCAGATTCCTCTTCCTTAGTAAACACTGATACAAAATACTCATTAAGTATATTAGCCTTGTCCTGTGCCTCTAAGCATATATTACCCTCTTTGTCCCCAATAGGACCCGCTCCATCTCTTACTACCCGCTAACTATTACTATTTACATGTCCCTTCCCCTTGCCCTGGCCCTGAACTTGCATTTTTCTCTACTTTCTCTCCTATCTTCCATCATGCCCTCTTTAAGCTCCTCTTGTCTATGAGACCTGCTCTACACAAATGCAAATTATTGTAATTATTGTTGCTGCTGATTTTGGAGATCTGCAGGGTGGAAATGTCTCCCTTGTGCTTCCAAGGATTCAACAACTTTTTTTTAATACTGCAGATGCTGGAAAACTCAGATATAGACAGAAAATGTTGGAAATACTCAGCACCTGTGGAGAGTTAACTTTTCAGGTGAGTGAGCTTGCATGCAAACGGAAAAGATGAAACTCTTGTCTCTCTCTGATAAAAGCAAAATACTGCAGCTGCTGGAAATTTGAAATAAAAACGGGAAGTGCTGGAAAAACTCGTGGAGAGAGAAGCAGAGTTAACGTTTTGGGTCTGTGTGACCTTCCATCAGAACTGTTCTGAACAGATGCTGCCAGACCCGCTGAGCATTTTCATGTTTTTATTTCAGATTTCCAGCAACCGAGGGGTATTTTGCTTTTGGGGAATGACAGGGTGGTTTGGAGGCAGAGAAGTGGGGAAGGGGAGAGAGAGAGAGAGAGAGAGAGAGATCGGCGCCAGCATCAAACATGGCGGCACTGCCTGCTGGTCACAGGGCGCTAATGCGCAGGCGTCGTGTTCAGGCGGCGTGGGGCGGGTACGCGCTGACGTCAGGCGACGGTGGTTTACGTGAGTCGGCGGCGAAGGCGCTCGAGCTCCTTTTTTCAATCTCCCTTTAAGAGGGTCAGTGCCTCAGCTTCTTCCTCCACGTAGTATACACGGTTAGCGATGTTCCGAGCGGCGCTGGGCCTCGCGGCTTGGAGGCGGACAGCAGCAGCAGTAACGGCGGCGGAGTCCACGCGAGCCCGGGCAGGGCAGTTAGCGGGTAAAGTTAAAACATGCCGGCTGCAAACGCCGGTTGCCCGCTTTCCCCTTTCTCTTCCCTTTTCCCCCCTTCTCTCGGCTTTATTTAATATCGATTAAATCCTTGTGAGAAGTCTTCCTCAGTGCTTCAAATCTCCCCTTCCTCCCACTAACCTCTCTTTTTGTTTGCAGCCCGTGTCCTTGCAATGACCCGTCTGCTACTCGAGCCAGGCTCCGGGCCTGGTGACATTGCCAGGGTGGGGGAGGGGCAAGTGGTGAGCTGCAAAGCAACCTGTTGCATCAAATACCCCAGTCTCTCTTTTCTCCCAACCCCCACCACCACCACCGGGACATTGCATTCACCTCCTCCTGTGCTCTCAGTGCCAATGCATTGGTTGAAATAACCCCCACCCTTGCCTCTTTTGAAGCGGAAGTCTGGCTGCTGTAGTTAAGCAGTTAATGAAGTGGGTGCAGCATTGACACTGAACCGAGGGGCAGGCTACACTTGCGCCCAATGCTGATTACATTGCAATAGGTACGTATCTAGGTGCAGTATTCCCAAAGCTATCGGGGATTTGCAGTGTTTATTGCAACATCACCACGTCGTCTTATGCCATTTTTAAAAAAAAGTCTGCAGTTATTTCAGATTTACCCAGACTCCTTGATCTATACATTTTTTTTTACACACAAAATCCCCCACATCCATTTCGAAACGGGTATTTGGTGCGTTTTTAAAGCGTATTGGAAGTACAGTAAAGGATAATTCAAGGTCACTTGTGCATTCGACTTCCCTAGTTAGGAATGTCTGTGCTGATGTTGGAGGTACTCATTTTTTTTTAAATTAGTGATTTGGTGTACTAGAAAACAAACTAGTTGCTTCTACAAAATAATTAATGGAATGTGGGTTTAAAATGGGTCAGCTCCCATCGTGGATTTCTGATCTTGACTGGACTGACCGTGTTTGGCAGTGAATAAATTTGAGGGCATATTCACCTTGGTCCACGTGTCTGCTTAGCTGGTTACAAAGCGACTGGAGGGTGATTTGTGTGACCCCTTTTGGGAAAGGGAGGAGGCTACAACAGATTTTTTTCTGAGAGAAATAAGTGCAGTACATATGATTAATCTTCTTAGGCTGTTCATTTGAATGAAATACCTGCAGTGTATTGATTTTATTTTCTATTTGAATGTACTTGAATACATTTTGAAAGGGGGTTAGTCTGTTGTAAAATCTTTAGGAAATTGATTTAAATTTACTCCTGAATTAATGGCTTTAAAGCTTGAGCATGTAAACAGAGTTAATTTATTTTGGAAAGCTAATTTAGTTCCTGGTAGTCTGAGTCCAGAGCACACAAGTTGCTTACAAAATGGCTACAATTAATTCTAAAATTCCAGGCTCAACGCTCATTATGAAAATGTCAGTAGTGGTCTAAGGTGGTTTAGATATATTGGACAGGGTAGGAGGCGTAACTAATCTTTGCTGTAGTTGATCTAGTAACCCTCAGTGTTACTGGAGTGTATTTGATTGCACATCTACAGTTCTTGATCTGGTAGATGCCCTCAGTGTAAATCACCATTAAACAAATGACATTGTAGATCCACAAAAAATGTCTGTCAGCGGTTGTGCCATCTGCTTCTGGCCCTTGGTTTAGTTCGAATAAATGTTGGAGCAGTCCTGTGCATTTGAACTCTGCAATAATTGGGTGGTGCAGTGGTTAGCACCACAGCCTCACAGCTCCAGGGACCCGGGTTCGATTCTGGGTACTGCCTGTGCGGAGTTTGCAAGTTCTCCCTGTGACTGCGTGGGTTTTCACCGGGTGCTCCGGTTTCCTCCCACAGCCAAAGACTTGCAGGTGATAGGTAAATTGGTCGTTATAAATTGCCCCTAGTGTAGGTAGGTGGTAGGGAATATGGGATTATTGTAGGGTTAGTATAAATGGGTGGCTGTTGGTTGGCACAGACTCTGTGGGCTGAAGGGCCTGTTTCAGTGCTGTATCTCTAAATAAATAACTATGGAACCTTGCAGATTGCCCATTGAATGCAGCAACCTGATGCACAGAGATCATTCTGCTGAAACTGGGTCAAAAATCCTATAAAATGTAATGACTGTTCTTGATGCTATAACAAGGTACTATAAGTCGGGGAAAATGTTCATTTGCCAGTATTTGATGTCTCATCTTGATTGACACAAAAACAGCATATTGTACACAAGCTGGGAAATGTTGGTTGTAAGTTATTCATATTTTCTTGCACTTGACGGCTTAGCAGTGTCAAAACTTGTTGCGTGACGTTGGCAAAATGTTCATCCCTACATAGTGTTCTGAATTGGACAGAGGGAATTTTGAAGCATTGAACCAACTGGACTTCAAGGAAGCTTTCTGTTGCTCTCAGTTCTGGGAAATTGCTTACAGGCTTGGCTCCGTCAATCATTAATTGCTATACAGGCACCTTGTGGTGAAAATGGGCCAAGATTAGTTTATTGTTGCTCAGCTTCCTGTAATCTAGCATTTAAAATAAAAGTAGATCCACGTTTATGATGAGACAATTCTAATAGCAGCATCTCCAAGAAATGTTTCGTTTTTTTAAAAAAAAGCATTGAGGCAGAGTTTGGACAATACGATGGTTCGAATGCCCACTCCTTTCACTCTTTGACAGCTCTGCATTGCACTTACTGGGAGCCCTTCTATTTCCAAAATGGGACTTTAAAAAAAAAATTGCTTCGGTTTCCTTTCAAACTTGCCTAGCATGCTCATTGGCCACTTGATCAGGTAAAAGCTGCATTGCTGATCAGAATATAGATGTTCCTTACTCCTGTGCATGATCAAACAATATAACTTGGATACAAAAAAGAGAATGAACAGCAGAAATGGCTTCCTGTTTTTGATACAGCTGCCTGTGGAAATTTTCAAACAACATCAAACTCACGCTGCTCCTTCCCAACCTCTCTTTCCCCAACCGCCTCCCCCCACTGCTCCACTACTGCCATTGGTTTCTGTCCACATAGTTTTCTCCATTCCATTCAAATGAGAATTGTTTTTCTGGTTTACTGTTACCTCTCCATGTTTTGACTCGCATCTACCATTTTCATTTCCCTGTGTCATCTTAACAAGTTGCTATTGATCATTTCCTGCCTATTTGGCTGTGTTGGAATGTACATGCCCTGTAGCTGATACCTACTGTAATAACTAGCTAATGTTATTGCACTCTGATTATTTCTTCCTCTCCCTGCAGTAATATAATATTGGGCGCTCTATAGTGTGACTCTTTGCAACCGTGGTGCCTATTTGACCTTCACCTGAGCTATTGACCTCATAACCTCCATCACTTAGACTGTCCACCTCCACTTCTTTAAAGTTGATTTTTCAAATTCTCATCCTTGTTTGTAAATCCCTCCATGGCCTCTGCCCTCCCAATCTCTGTAACCTCTTCCAGCTCGACAATCCTCAGAGATCTTTGTGTTCCTCCATTTCAGGCCTTTCGCTTCATCGTTGGCCCCTCGCTGCTCCTGCAAGACCCGCCTTAAAACCAGCCTCTAATATTTGTTTATGTGGCTAGATGTCAAATTTTGTTCAATCCTCTTGTGATGTACCATGGAAGGTTTTACTACGTTAAAGGTGCTGTGTATATGCAGATTGTTGCTTTACGTTCTTGTTGATATAATGGCACGGTTATCTAATCCTGCAGAGTCAATTAGCACCCAGGCATTTACTGTGGGTGGAAGAGCAGCGAAAATGCAATTTTTATGATCATAATTAATGCAGAACAATGCACAGAGAGGCTGAAATGCTACACTTTGAGAGCCATCTGGGAGGTGTTGGGTACCGGCAGTTGAGTTGCTTTTCGTCAAATGATAGGTTAACTTTAATTTGAAAATGTGAAATATTTCTGTGTTAATTTGTACCGAGAACACATTTTTTCACCAGTCTTGAATTCTGCTCAGATAAAGTGTAAGTACTTTTGATCACTTGAATAGAATTTGACCCAACATTACAATGCTAATTAATTATGAATTTTTTTTAAACTACCTTTTCCTTCGTAGGAAATATGGTTTTGTTCTTATTTTTGAACAAAAAACTGTAGTATTTTGCATATTGCAATCCGTGATTAGGAACCAGTTTCTACTGTTAACTTTCTCGAGAACTTGGGAACACTATCAAATGGACACTTGTTTTTCCCACATTTTGATGCTAATCTGAAGATTATCGATCAACATTGACCATTTTAAACTTTAAAAGTTCGCTTCAAAAGTCAGGAAAAGATCACTTTTTTCTAGTACATCGAAGTTAGTAACCTTCCAGGAAACGTCTACTTACAGTATTATTGTACATAGTTAATATATTAACTTCTGCTTTCCTTGAAGAAGTCTCCTATTAGGATTGTGAACATGAGGCTATTCTGCAACTAATACTGGCTCTAATGATTAGTCAAAAGAAGTTCTGCCTTCAGTGAAGCAAGGTTTTTCTCTACCACATAATGATTTGAATCGACCATTCTCAATTCTGACTTGGTGCTCATGTCGTTCCACTGTAGCTGTGCTTAGTTTTAATTTGATCAGTGGTATTTGTGAAGGGGGCAGGGTAGCAATGGATCACCATCTGATCTGATATTTGCTTCTGAAAGAGAAAAAAATGGAAATGGGCAGTGATGCATTTCTCAATACAGGTAAATATTTGAGAATTGAATTCTTTCTCACGAGAATGCTATGCCACAATTTTGGTCACCAGCTTTCGTTTTGAATCAGTAATAACTTTGCATTTGTATATAGCTGTTGCCTATTCACTCATGAAAACTTTATTTTGAAAAAGTGTGTCTAGCTTCTGTTATAATAGGATGAATTAACTCTGAAATATTAATGTGCTTTACATGTTGAAGTTGAGGGAGTGGAAAAAAACCTGTTGCCTTGTCCCCAGGAGATGTGTGTGTATAATTGGTATTAATTTTTTTGGAGGCTGGAAGAAAATTTGTCATAGTTAAATGTAGGATGTTCAGGCTTTAATATGCCGTCTCTTTGACAGCTACCGTTGCTTCACGCTGGTATTCACATGGCAAGCAGGAAACCGATGAGGAGTTTGATGCTCGCTGGGTAACATACTTCAACAAGCCTGACATTGATGCCTGGGAGCTCAGAAAAGGTAAAAAAAAAGTAAATCAGTTGATGTAATGACTATGAAATGAGAATGTTTTAACTGATTAGGTTAGGTCTGTCATAAATTTAAGGAACTCCCACTTTTGCGAGGCCACTGGCCCAGCACCTTCAAGTGATTCGCAACTTGCAGCACATCTCAATTGCCATTTTTTTCCTGCACTAACAACAGTGCATACTGTGAACTTTAATTTTTCCAGCACATTCTGGGCTGATGTGTCACTTGATAATCGTCGGGCCAAAATTGCATTTCTTTTGTTTATTTTAGCTTAGCATGTTTCACTGCTGTTGAGGCTACAAGCTTTTAAGACAAGCTTGGAATCCTCTTGCAGCTGCTATTTAATTTCTTCCCTTTTCAATCTTGTTGCTATTCTGCACTATGGTCGTTCCTCCTCCTTAGTCACTGCAGTCTTCTATTAATCTCAAGTTTGTAGAGGTTGAACATTTTGTGCACTCTTTCAACACTTGAAGTTTGACATTGCTTTGAAAATTGAGCATTTTGTACAGTCTGTGCTGATGAACTATTGTAGTAAATGTCTGTTTTATTTGACAGGAATGAACACCCTTATTGGGTATGATCTCGTACCTGAACCAAAAATTCTTGATGCTGCCCTGAGAGCATGCCGTAGATTAAACGATCTAGCTAGTGCAATCCGTATCTTAGAAGCAGTGAAGGTCAGTGGAATTGAAGAGCCCTTTTCCAGCACTCTTGTCTGTTTTGTAAACTTGAAAATTAGGAAGTAAAATGTGGTATAGTTTTGATTAGTGGGTGAAAGCAGGGGTGTGTTTACCTTCTGGAAATTGAACAGTTTTCTGACTATCAATAGTTGCGGAGCTGCAGCATTTGTTTTCCTCCCCCCCCCCCCCCCACTGTTGAATCCCATTCAAATATGCACCATTATCTATAATTTATGAAAAGCCTAGTATGCCATGCTCGTTTTCCTGCAAGCTCCTAAGCTCACAAGGCACTATATAACTGCAAGTTGTTACATTCCTGTAACCTATTTCTATTATGATTACACTGCATCTATTTAAATGTACCATACATCTGCCCTTAAACACTGCCTTCTCCAAGGTAGATGGTGCTGTGCTTCCCACCTGAGGCCCTCTCGGCTTTTCACCTCTCTTGGTTCTCCTTGTCTCCGCCTGTCATCCCGCGACCATGCTGGACCTTTCCCAAAGCTAGTGCCTAGACCATGCCAAAGAAACAATTGGGGGTTCCCCAGTCAGTGTGGTGAATGCCTATAGGAATTCCTGCTTCGACACAGAGAAATTGTAGTTCCAAGCGATCACTGCTAGAAATGTAGGGTTCCTTTAACTAGTTAGCAACACCATTTCTTAAATATCAAGTAGCACTTACAAGAACGATTATACCTCCCTCACTACCCCCATGTTTACTGCTGGAATAATATCCTCTTTCAGTTTGCTGCATTAGGAGCCAGTTACTTTTTTAAGCTTTGAAGTGTTGGAAAGAGTTTGCTTCACTTGTTACTGTTTGCTCCCTCTTGTCTTTTCTCAATCTTGCATTAATGCCTATTCTTGCCCGGTTCCTCTTGCTACATCTTGCAGCACCTCCCTCCTACCCCACGCTGCTATCCATGTCTTTTCTCACACTCATTACTGCTTACTGTGCTCTCGAGATATTTCTTTTGCTGTGCTCTTCCAACCAGCAACCTGTCATCCTCCCCAGTGCTCCTTACTCTGCTGCATTCATCCCAGTGCTTCCAAACCTCAAGTTCAACCATCCTCCACTACCACGCACTGTCAATCTCCTTCAGTGCCCCCACATTCCAGATTAATGGAATTGTGGTACAGTTCAGCCATGATCTATTTGAATGGCGGAACAAATTTGACGAGCTGAATGGCCTAGATCTGTTCCTATATTTGTATGTAACTAACTTCCAAACACTACCTGTCTACACTGCCCTCCAGTTGCGGTACTAGCACATATAATGCTCTGAACCTATCTCCGCCATACCTGAGTCTTGAAATATCTTCCTCTGTCTCCTGAGCAGGTAACTTTCGTACTTAAGTTAACATATCGTGTCATGGTTTATTCTTTCCACGCAAATGCACATTGTAGTATTTGAGCTGAAAATCCCACTAGAATGCTGACGACATTGTAATAAAATGCAAATTAACTTCAGTCAATGTAGTTCAGTAGACCTGATAGGTGGTATGTCACATGGGATAAACGATATGTGCTGTGCCTGAAGATATGGGACGAAAGAGAAATTCAACATAATCAGATTCCAAAACAACTCCTTATTTAGAATGGAGAATATTGCTCCCACCAAATGGTTCACAAGTGAATATCAAATTAGATCCTTCAGGGAAGAGAAATTGCCATCCCTACCTGACCTGGCTTACATGTGACTCCAGTCCCACACGATGCCTCCCCAGGGCAACCAGAGATGGATATTAAATACTGCCTTGCCACGATTGCTAGATGTCGAGAATAAATTGGGGGAGAAAACACCAGGTTGGACACTCATTGTTTGGATGGATGTAAAAGATTCCATGTCAGTATTCTTGACCAACATTCTACCCTTGCACCCCACCACCAAAAATAGACTGCTGGGTCATTTATTCATTTGTTGTGCTCACATAACTGACTGCACTTCAGTAGCATTGGTTATGAAGTGGTTGGGGACATCCCGAGGGATTGACGAGCTGCAATATAAACGCTTGCCCTGTGATTCCGGTGCGGTTTGTATAACTTTTAGTAAGTACATTATTGCATTGAACTGCTTATACTTTAAATAATAAAGGTTACCTAGATATTTGCCTTGCACTTCAACTGTGTTGCTTCTAGGGTTTTTAAAACTCTGAATAAATTTGTTAAAGAGCCTAAGGCAGACTATTAATGTAGAGAGTAGATGATATTTCAATAATGGGTTTGCTTAGGATGTTTTTCATATTTCCTATGAAAGCATTGTATTGCAGTTTCTCAAATAGGTTCTGAAAGGCATTGCTCATGGTATATCCTGTAGATCTTCTGTGCTATTAATGGATAATTAATATCCTATGTAAATGCCATTTTGTCAGGAGAGGACAAAATGAGAATGCATGTTTAATTCAAATAAAATCATTTCAAGTCTCTTTTTTTTCCTTTTGGAGGTGTGGCTTTGAAGTGAGGGTGAATTTAGAATAGGTGATACTTTCTCTGTTCAAACCAGTGAATTGCTGGTTTGAATAGTTTGATGTAATCTTTGTTTGAGTCTGCTGCCAGGCTACGGAATAACGATTTAACAGTACACGAGCTGGAAGCCATCTTGCATTTGTCGGGCTTCCTCAAACAAAATGCGTCATGTAGCTGGGTATAAATGTGACTCTTAACACTTTTCAGGACAAAGCTGGCCCTCACAAAGAGATCTACCCTTACGTTATTCAAGAACTCAGGCCTACATTGACTGAACTGGGTATTCCTACCCCGGAGGAGATCGGTCTAGACAAATTATAACGTTATACTTGGTGAGTTTAAACAGCATTGATTCTTTATTTATCTGGTCAGTTTGACTTGTGAGCTAATTCTAAGATGCGTTAAAGATTTGTGAAGTATGAATTCTGTATTTGTATGGTAGTCTGAACAGAATCACTGGATTGCCAACGAAAACTGAATTTAGAACTACTGTATCTTGGAGGTTATGGAACACCTACTGAAACTAAGTGAAATATGAATAGTGTCAATACATATTAATGGATTGTTAATTAGATGCATTTTGAAGCAAAGGACTTGCTAAATTTTCTATTTTTAAAAATAAAAAGCAGTTTGAAACATTCCAATGAACTGGTGTTTTCTTGTTGCAGTCGACCAGTGCTTTATCACACAGTACTTTCAAGGTTTTGTTAACATTGACGTTTTAAGATATTTTATCTACTGTTGATACCCACTCAGTTGTAGAAGCTTCATCTACTGTTCAGTTCATAGTAGATGAAGCGTCACCTAGAAACAGTGATGGCTGTATCAATGAGTTAAACGTCATTAGTTGCTTGTCTGTTTTTGATGGAGTCTACTGAAAAAGATAATGTTGGCTTTAGTAATGTGAACTAGTATGGAATTGTCATTTGTTCCACTTGGGTTCAAATAGAAAATTCTGCCATCTTAAAGAGCAGAGAATGGAGCTGAACTACCTTTTTTTTTTAAAAAGAACATTGATGCGTTGTTGCAGTGGGCAGTTGTTGTCCTCACTGTGTGAAAAGCAACAGCTTTAGCAATAGTGAGTTATACCAAACTTCTTTGGGCCTAATACTTTTAATGAGTAGTGGTAATTGAATGTAGTGGTGATGCTCTTGACTCAATCCAGAACATTGTTTTGCAAGTGTGCAACTTTTGAAAAGAAAACATCATTTTTGCTTTTCCATCAGACCTACAAAGTAAATTCATTGGAGTTTCCTTTGTCAGGAAAATTCTGAAAGCAGGTACACCATGCAACAAAATCGAGTAACTCATCTCTTGCACCAGTAGAGAAAATCACTTTGGATAGAAACTAGATACATTGGATCTTGCTTCACATTCCTCTTCACAAAGTACTTTTATATCTTGTAGCTTTGGTCATTCTCAGAATCCAGGCAGATGGGACCTGAGCTATCTTACTGGCAACTTGTTTTCTATTGGTGTCCCAATCATTGTCTGTGATCCAACAGCCCTGTACTATTTACAGCTGCTGCTTCATCTATTTTGCACCCAGTTCCTTGAGTTCATGTGGCAGCTTGTTTCTCATCCATGCTTAGAATGGCAACATATCGTGTCTGGGTTTGTAAAGGCTGCTTGGCAAACTACTGTTTGCTCGCCTGCTAATTCCTGGCTCAAGTTTGCATCGGGTTCTGAACAAATTAATGAGCTTAAATTTAGAACAACAATTACCCTCTGATACTTATTTTTGCATGCAAAGTTACTGAGCATTGTAACAGATCTGCCTAATCTTCAGCATGTGGACATTTGGCTCTAAGAAGTCATGGTTTTTCTTTGAATGAATCCATTCAGTTTTACCTACTTTATTTTTAAAAATATTGCTTAAGTAAACCCATCCCAAGCAAAGGTTGCAGAAATGTGTAGTAGAAAGGATCTCCTATTATCAGGGAAAGTGGGTTGTACTCTATATACTCTGACAAAACCATGAGGTAATCTGCAGAGTTTTACTCATTGATACCTGTGGGGCATGTATTTGGAGCTGCTTATGTCCGTTCAGGAGGACCAGTGTTATCTCTCTCTACCTGTACAAGGGATGAGCTGCTAGATTCTGTTGCATAGTGTACAGGAGCTCCAAGTCCATCTGCAAGTTTAGGTGTTCCAAACATTGGCTCCATGAACTGTACTAGTACTCCTGTGTATGTTGATGCTCATCAAATGAAAGAATGACTCTGTGTATATATTGTAGCTGTGCTTTCAGCTGCCTAAGCCCCAAGTGCTAGAATTCTCTCTGAAGCCTCTACATGCCTCTTGCTTCTTTTTTAAGGCGCTCCTTTAAAACTACCTCTGACCAAGCTTGGTCTTCTGTCCTAATATCCTCTTACTTGGCTTGATGTCAAACTGTGTCTGATACCACTCCTGTGAAGCACCTTGGGACAGTTCACTACATTAAAGGCGCTATATAAATGCAAGTCGTGCATAGAAATGATGCAAAATCTGATTTGATGAGTTCTCGCTCCACCCTTTTAAGATGACATAATTTCCTATTGGTGTTGGGTTGAACTATGTTCAGTATTTGAGGGGTAACAAAATTAATGGAATGAATCTAACATTGTGCAATATCTTTCTTCCAGACAGTTTTCTGACCTTCGTCCGATGTGATTGTACATGATACAAGATGCAGCCTAAAATATTACTTTATTGACCATTTAAAGTCTGCTCTGTCATATGTATTATGCCTACCTGTGAACGCAATTCAATAAAGAATGGGATGAAACACTTAGTGCTAACAGTTATTGAACAGATTTGTGTGTAAATGTTGTTCCAAATTAACCTTTGGACTACCAGCAGTACCTGGTAATTCCAGTCTCTGCAGTGCCAGCCACTTCAAATTTTCAGTGTTCATGCCAACACAGAGACTAATTACAGTGATACTCATGTCAGGTGTAGCCTTGCTGTAATTAGATACTACTGCTGAGAGGCCATCGCCGTTCAATAAATTGCTCAGACTTGATTCCAAAATGAAACTGGGAATTTGTTCCAGCTATTTATATATGGACTTTAACTCCCAAACAGCAGCACATATTGGTGAGCAAAGTTTAGACTGGGTCTGCATTGGCCTGATTAACTGATGTTTCTCCTGTCTCTAACACACTTGCAGCTGGTAGTTTCCTTTGAAATCTCAGCACTGTTAAGCTTGTTGAAATTTAAAATTCTGCATTATAGCACTGCTTGCTCTTGAATAAAGAACTTTGACTGGAATTGCATTCATTGAGCGAATTAAGTGATCAACTTGTAACTCATGAATTGGAGACACAAAGCAGCTTTTAAAGTTGCATTTTGCGCGTAATCGAATTAAAGTTACGTTTTCTACAATTTGTTGTGTTGGCTGTACTGTTTAGATTTGGTGCCGAGACCATTGGTAGTTAAATTATTTTTCAATAAAATTTAAATACTACTTAATTCATTGTTCTTTTTTAAGCATGTTAATCAGCTGGATAGAATTATGCTATTGTGAAGCTATTCTAACAATAGGAACATTGGCTACTTTATAAAGATAGAAAACAATGAACATTGAGTCTTTGGTTCAGAAAGCATCAGTCAAACTGCTTTGATCAGTTTTCAGTTCTTGGTGCGGCTACAAGACAGTGGCCAACAAAGGTGTTTTTTTCATCAACTGATAACTTTGAAAGCCTAGAATCTCAGCTCTCCAGCGAAAGGGTAACAGTTTAGACCTTGAGTTTTGAGTGGGGAAGAAAATGAGGTAATGAAGCTTGTAATTTAGTCTTGACATAATGATACAGCGTAAAAGGAGGCTATTCGGCCAATCGTATCTGTGATGGTTCTATGGAAGAACTATCCAATTTAGTCCCACTCCCCTGCTTTTTCCCCTTCAAGTATGTATCCAATTCCCCTTTGAAGGTTACTATTGAATGTGCTTTTGGCAGTGCATTCCAGATCATAACTCTCCACATGGAAAATTCTTCCACAGGTCACCTCTGACTCTTCTATTTACCTCAGTATCATATCCAGAGGACAGATTTTTCTCCCTCCAGAAACGGTTTCTTCTAATTTGCTCCCATCAAAACCATGATTTTGAACACCTCTACCAAATCTCAACTTTTTCTGCTCTAAGGCGAGCAACTCCAGTCTTTCCAGGTAACTGAAGTCCCTCATCCCTGGTACTATTGTAGTAAATTTCCTCTTCATGCTCCAAGGCCTCGATATCCTTCCTAAAGTGTGGTGTCCAGATTGGACGCACTACTCGAGCTGGGGCTGAACCTAATGTGGTTGAAAGTTGCCTGTACCCGACTTAGCTCAAACTCATTTGAATGCAATTTGAAATTCTGGAATGAGGAGTCAAATACAAAATGATTTCTTGCGTTCAAACACTTAATTGCAAGTTAAAGCTCATGGTGTATCTTGTGTTTCATTGTCTTAATTAACGTTTGCTTAATTCTATCTGATTTATTTTCATGAAGGGTTCACAATATAAAGGAACATTTATAAAATTGTTTAAAGATGTCAGATGAGTCATTTGAATGTGCAAGTCTCAACCCTATAATGTTACTGTCCAGTACAGTGCTAGTTTTTGCCCTACATGTAATGTGGACAACTAAAATGATTATGCTACACATGCAAAAACCTGTATCCAAAATTTTCAATTTTAAGTTAAAACGTTTGCTACAATGGAAACTTCCAATGAGCAGAAAACCACATCTGCTATTCTATTTTAATCTTGGGTGACGTTTTGTCAGTTTCTCTCAACTTCTCTTGGTTAGCATTTCTTTTTCTAGCCTCTATATTCACAACACTACAACAGACATCATTTTGTGCTGGAAAGATGTTGATGTGCTTCTTGGTACTAGCAGAGAGTTCTTAAGGTGACGTTTGCAGTGCAGTTTTGGATTCATAACCTTTGCATACATGTTTTAACAAAATCTATTTGCCCTGTTACTTCTGGCCAAAATGGTAAGTGTGAAATATTATCCCACCATTGATTTGCTTGCACAGAAGGAGGTCTGTGGTGCCTGTGCCAGATCTGATACTATCCATTTAGTTCCACTCCCCTGCTCTTTCCCCATAGCCCGGAACATACTTCCTCTTAAAAGTATTTGGTGCATGGCATGCTTAACATGGATGTTAAGACCTTGAGGGAAATGCCTAGAAGAATAAGGACAATAGGTACATGGGAGCACCACCACTTGCAAGTTCCCCTCTAAGTCACACACCACCATTTGGAAATATGTTCCTACATAGTTGCTGGGTCAAAACACTGGAACTCCCTATCGAACAGCACTGTATGTACTTACAACACAGACTGCAGTGGTTCAAGCTGGCGGTTCACTACTGTCTCGAGTACAGTTAGGAATAGATAATGAATGCTGGACTTGCCAGCAATGCCCACATCCCATCAATTAATTTAAAAAAAAAACTATTCAAAATGAAGGTGATGGCCTTTGCGAGAGGGGAAGGGTGAGCTGAATTTGTTTTCTTCATAAACCACATCCGGTGTGGTTTCCTCCTAGCTGTTTTAAGTCTGCATCAGTCTAATGTATTTCCTCCAATTGTGATCTTTCATTTAGCCCTACTACCAATATTTTAGTGGCTGTTTTATCTTACTGTTGAAAGAACTGGTGATGAGTATGGTAATGTGGGAGTATTGTTCTGCATTTGATCAGTGCTACAGCTGATGTGATCGTGCTGCATGCACAGGAAGTACCTGTATTTATTGCACTGGTGTATTAAGGAACAGTGTCTCTGATGCTGCCAACTCTGATTCTTCACAATGATGTTTGCTGTACATCAACTCTGTCTTTTTGGAGGAGATACATGATGCGAGAAATTAAATGCCCATTTTGTGCACTTCTGAGAAAGTTTAGTAAAAGCAAGTCATTCGACTACTTAAGATTAATGAGTAACCCTTTTTTTTTAAAAAAAGTGCATTTATAGCACCTGGTCAAATTGCAACAACTTAAAGCACCTAACTCCATTATTTTTGAAGTTCAGTGGCTAGTTCTACCCGCCTGCTCATCCTACTCGCTGACCCACATTGGCTCCTGGTCAAGCAATGCCTTGATTTTTAAAGTTGTCATTCTTGTTTTCAAATCGGTCCATGGCCTCTCCCCTCCCTATCTCTGTAATCCTCATCAGCCCTAAGGCCCCTAGATCTCTGAATTCCGACAGTTCTTGCCTCTTGAACGGTCCCGATTTTCATCGCTCCATCATTGGCAGCTGTGCCTTCATCTGTCTAGGTTCTAAACTTTGGAATTACCTCTTGTTATTTCTCTGCCTCTCTTTCCTCCTTTTTAAGATGCTTCTTAAAACCTACCTCTATGACCAAGCAAATATCTCCCTGTGGGGCTTGATATGGAACAAAAATGTGATAACACTCCTGTAAAGTGCCTTGGGATGTTTTATAATGTTAAAATGTTTTATCTAAATGCAAGCTGTTGTAGCTATATGCAACAATCTCCCACAAGTAGCCAGGAGATGAATGACCAGTTAAGCAATACCACCAAAAAGGCTTTAACAGAGGAATATTTGGTCAAGACACTAGGAGAACACCATGTTCTTCAGTAGCACTATGAGGCCTTTAACACCCACTGGCATAGGTAGATAGGGTTTTAATTTACCTATTGGAAGGATGACACCTGCAATAGTACAGCACTTCTTCACTACTGTACTGAGAACCGGCTTGGATCTGGTTCAAGCTAATCAACCATTTTGGCCTGAAGTGAAGGTGCTACCACTGAACATAGTCCAGGGAGGTTTGTAAAGGAAGAAAAATTCATGTCGGAAATTACTTTTTATTGATTGGGTGGGGCTGGAGGTGGTGGGTAGAATAAGCAAGGGGGTAGAAGGTTATCGGGGTTAGGTGGAAATGTGGAGTAATCAGTTCAGCCTTGAACTTATTGAATGGCAGAGCAGGCTCGAAGGGCCGAGTGGCCTACTGCTCCTGATTCGTATGTTTGTATGATTTCAATTGATTTTTTTTTAGCACATTACTTTAGTAAAATGGCATAGAACCTGGTGTCCTGCTTTGTAAGCATTGTGTCATGCAGGCCCCCACCTGCCAAGAATGAGACACATTAATTTTGCCACATTGACATTAAACTTCAAATTGTTGCTGGGACGAAGAGGGCCTATTAGAAGGAATTGCCAGGCCCCTAGCTGGAAAAACTAGCAGACTGTGTTGGAACAAAGGAACTAGTCCCTGCTCCCAATGCACACAACGGATGTGGTCAGACCAGTTTAGTCACATGACTAACTGGCTGTTGCAGGGTTTTGAACTGAGAGTTTTTAATTGGAGAAACAGTGTTTTGAAGACAGAAAGCTCCTGGATTGAGAATATCTCTCTCCTGTCTGCTCTCATCTCTTTCTCACCAGCTTTGGAATCCATTGAAGCCACAGGAACCCCCAAGAGAAAAAGGTCTCCTACAGTGAGCAAGGTTTAAGAAGAATACTGGGCCCCAACGAAAAGCAAGAAACACCTACAAAATGACTCTACAGTGAGCTCGAAGAACAGTAACAAACTCTTCAGATGTTGCCTCAAACTTCGCTTTATTTTTCTTCCCTTTTCTGTCTCTATTCGCATTTGTGTATCATGTATGCATGCTAGCGTGGGGCATGGCGTGTATCTGTAGGCATTAACCAAATTAGAGTTTAAGTTTTAATAAATTTCACTTTTCTTCTTTAAACCTAAGAAAGCCTGTTTGTGCTCATTTCTTTGCCTTATAATTGGAAAGCGGTGAACAAGGATTCACCAAGGGAGAGCTCAAAACGCAGTGTGTTTAAAACAAACCCTGTTACAATAAGACCAGGTGAAGGCTGAAAGGGACGCTGAGACACCTTTCTCACCTGGTCGTATCAGACATTTGGGTGCTAGCAGCTGGAATTGTTACCCACAGACAAAGGAGAGAAATTGGAAGTGGGAAGCCAAAATGTTCCCAATCAGAAAAGAGCAAGATTAATACAGGATTTCTTGTGGTTGTGTGTGATTGAATACTAACATGTTTGCAACACTAGCAGCTCTCCAAGCCAGGGTGAAGTAACTTGGGATAAGTTAAAAGCAGTGTCTATGGAGGGGCTGAGAAAAATGGCTGAGCAGTGTGGGATCACTGTACGTGGCAAGACTAGGAAGTCTAAACTCCTAAGTCTAGTGGCCAATCATTTTTCCCTTGACTCTGAAGAAGCAGAAGCAGTGTTAGAGGTAGACCCAGACAGGGTACTGTGAGCAAAGACACAATTAGAACAAAAACTTGAATTAGAAGACAGGGAGAGACAGGAAAAAGAGGCAGGAGAGGGAGAAAGAGAGAGCCTTTCAGAAGGAATTTGAAAAATAGAAAGGCAGGAGAAGGAACGAGTGAGAGAGAGAGAAAGAATATTCCAGAAAGAATCTGAAGAAAGAGAGCTGAAATGGCATAAGTTAACTAGGGGGTGACAGAGTAACCCCAGTGAAAGCATAGCCAATATGGAGGAGTATAATTCAGGGCTGGGTACAAAATTGCTAAAATTTGCTCAAATAATTCCAAAATTCAATGAGGAAGATGTGGAAGTGTTTTTTGTGTCTGTTGAGAAACTGGCAAGGCAGCTAAAAAGGCCAGCTGAGACCTGGTCTCTTTTACTACAAAGCAAGCTAACTGGAAAAGCCCATGAGGTTTATTCCTTTTTGCCAGCTGAGGGTTCATCAAATTATGAACTGATCAAAAATGCTATCCTCGGGGCATAAGAATTAGTACCCGAAGCCTATCGGCAAATGTTTAGAACCCTCAAAAAGCAAGCTAATCGCACTTATCTGAAGTTTGAAAGAAGTAAGCAGCTGGCTTTTGACCAGTGGCTGAGGGCTCTTAAAATACAGCTCAGCTATGAGAATCCCAGGGAACTAGTTCTGGTAGAGGAATTTTAAAATTCTCTCCCACTCTCCATAAAGACCCATGTAGAGGAGCAGCAGGTTCAGAGAGCCCGGCAAGCTGCCGTTCTGGCCGATGAGTTTGCTTTAATTTATGTCGTTTTCCCAAGGCAGAACCTTTCCCAATCACCCCCACAAATCCGAAAAGGACAAATGGTGGGAAGGTGATCTCTGCCCAAGCAGTCCTGGGGGAGAAAGGAAAGCAGGAGACACAGGGGGCCCTCCTCCAGCCAAAAAGGAAGGTGCTGTGAGCAAGAGTGAGACCCGGAGACCTGTGTGCTTCCATTGTATTAAAGCAGGGCATTTAAAAGCTGACTGCTGGAAACTAAAGGGAAAACCGGTAGGGTTAATCAGGGCACACTCGCTCAGTGAAGACGGGGACCTGATAAAAAGCACAGCAGAGCAACTGTGTCTTTAATTGCAGTAAGAGTGAGGCCCATAAAGCTTACGGCTGCAAGTGCAGGAAAATTTAATAGGATTCCTGAAGGTTATTAGGGTTTTGTGTCTGAAGGGAGAGTAACCCCATACCCCTTGCGTGGGGCAAACAAGCCCATAGTGATTCTCAGGGACACGGGCCACTAAATCCCTTTTACTGGGAAAAGGCCTGACCTTTCCCCCAGAGAGTGCAGTGAACACCAAAATGATGGTGAATGGTATTGGAGGGCAGTGTATGCCTGTACCTGTACGCTGGGTGCACCTGGAGTGTGACCTAGTTTCGGAACCGGTGACCGTAGGAATTATCCTTAGTTTGCTTGTGGACAGGATTGACCTACTCCTAGATAATGATCTGGCGGGGGTGCAGGTGGTAGCCACCCCTCCCCCCCCCCCCACCAAGGTAGTGAAAGAGATACCGCAGGAGGTCAGAGACAGGGCAGTGGCAGGAGATGATTCCCTGTAGTTTCAATGAATGTGTAATGGACCAGGCCATGATCGAACCAGTTCCCCCAGAGGAGACTGCATTGGCACTGTAGGCAGATGACCATGAGGTCTGTCTGTCCGAGACTTTCTTTGGAAAGTTAGGAGACCCAGGGAATGAATTAAATGGATTTTCCCTAGCTGAGGCTCAGCAAGCTGACCCAGTATTGCGAGAGTTAGCACAGGCTGCCCAGTCTGAAAGTAAAGCAGAGGGAGTCCCTGATTGCTACTATTTAAAGAATGGGGTACTGATGAGGAAATGGAGTTCCCCTCACAGTCCTGAGAACAAGGAGTGGACAGTAGTTCACCAGTTAGTGGTGCCACAGAGGTACCAGGGAGAATTATTAAGAAGGGCTCATGAGACTACAGTGGCTGTACATGTCACTATTTGAAAGAGCAAAGCCCGAATAAGACAGCAGTTTGACTGGCCAAAACTCCACAAAGATGTAGTGGAGTACTTACTGCAGGAGTTGCCACATGTGCCAGGCTGAGGGAAAAGCCCAAACTACAGTGAAACCTGCACCCCTAAGTCCTGTACTGTGTTAGGAGGACCCTCCAGCAGAGGGCTGGTGAACTGTAAGGGACCCCTGCTGAGAACAAAACGGGACAGGCAGGCACATGGCTGGCAAATGTTTAGAAAGAGAAGGGGAAGAATATGACCCTGAGGGGAGGTTAAAGGAAGTCCGAAAGGAATCCCGGATGAAACCCCTACTGTTCGGTCAGCCAACCCCGAGAAATTTGAAAAGTTAGATCCCACGTCCTCCTTCATAAATGCAGACTCCAGAAGCTCCCCACCAGAGTTACTAATAGCATTTACAGGACCCTACAGAGACAAAGAGAGACCTCTAGGAGACAGAGCAACCATGACGATGATGCCTCACCTAGTCGAAGTGCCACAGGAGAGGGCAGTCAAGTCTGTACAAATACTACAGGTAGGAGTGTCCCAGAGAACAAAGGGGAGATTAACAAAGAATCCTCCCCCACAGTAAGAGAAAAAGGGAGCCACCCATAACCCTGAAGTCAAAAGCCTTTGCATGACTCAGCAAAGCACTTAAAGAGAGTTCAGGATGGATCTGCCCACTACTAACTCGCCTGAAAAAAAAATTACCTCAGCAGGAACAAAGACCCTAGGCAGTCATGGCAATGGGCAAACTGAAGAAAAGCTTTCCCAAAGAACCACATGGTTACTGGGATGCCAAAAAGGGGAAATTAAAGCAGCACTGGCACCCAGAAAAGACAATTTTAATAAACTTTAAGATTTATGAATGAGAGAAATGCATGGTTTGTCTTTCTGTATCTTATATTTCTCTCAAACCTTTTAATGAAATGCGCCTTTTTTTCCAAATTGCATTTCGTTCCCCTGGGTGTGGAGGTGTCATGTAGGCCCCCACCTGCCAAGAATGAGGCACAATAATTTCACCACATGGACATTAAACTTCAAATTGTTGTTGGGAAGAAAAGAGGGCCTATTACAAAGAATTGCCAGGCCCCTAGCTGGAAAGACATTTTTGCATACTAGCAGACAGTGTTGGAACAAAGGAACCAGTCCCTGCTCCCAATACACAGAACAAACGTGGTCAGACCAGTTCAGTCACATGACTAACTGGCTGTTGCAGGGTTTTGAACTGAGAGTTTTTAATTGGAGAAACAGTGTTTTGAAGACAGAAAGCTCCTGGATTGAGAATATCTCTCTCCTGTCTGCTGTCATCTCTTTCTCACCAGCTTTGGAATCCATTGAAGACACATGAACCCCAAGAGAGAAAAGTCTCCTACAGTGAACAAGGTTTAAGAAGAATACTGGGCCCCAACGAAAAGCAAGAATTACCTACAAGCAAGAACCACCTACAAAAGGACTCTACAGTGAGCTTGAAGAACAGTAACAAGAAACTCTTCAGATATTGCCTCAAACCTCTCCACTTTATTTTTCTTCTCTTTTCTGTCTCTATATGCATTTACATATCGTGTAAGCACGCTATTTTGGGGCATGGTGTGTATCCATAGGTGTTACCCGAATTAGAGTTTAAGTTTTAATAAACTTCACTTTTCTTTAAACCTAAGAAAGCCCGTTTGTGCTCATTTCTTTGCCTTATAATTGGAAAGCGGTGAACAAGGATTCACCAAAGGAGAGCTCAAAACGCAGTGTGTTTAAAAAAAAACCCTGTTACAGTAAGACCAGGTGAAGGCTGAAAGGGACCCCGAGACACCTTTCTCACCTGGTTGTAACAATTCAGAGAAACTGAAGTAAACCTTTTCTTTGAAGACTAATTTTTCTGCTGTATTTAAGAATCCTGAACCCTTTAAAGGTACATTTATTTGCACAGGATGTTATATTTTTTAATTTGAGATTAAAATAACGACATATGAAAACCTGAGGACAATGTATATGCTTGGTGCTAAAGTCACTTGGAGCAGCGATGTAGTTAATGCTGGAGAGGTCAACAGTTATGCCCATCTGGATTGATAGTAACTCCTTTGGTATATCCATTCAATATCCCCCACTCATATAGCTTGCAAGTTACATTTGCTCCCTTTTCTTTCCTTGGGCCCATTTTATTATGGGGTGACCGTTATAGGTTTTTAGCCATTCTGCCTCTCATCATATCCACTGGGCGGCACAGTGGCGCAGTGGTTAGCACTGCAGCCTCACAGCTCCAGTGACCCGGCTCAGTTCTGGGTACTGCCTGTGCGGAGTTTGCAAGTTCTCCCTGTGACTGCGTGGGTTTCCACTGGGTGCTCCGGTTTCCTCCCGCAGCCAAAGACTTGCAGGTTGATAGGTAAATTGGCCATTGTAAATTTCCCCTAGTGTAGGTAGGCGGTAGGAGAATGGTGGGGATGTGGTGGGGAATTTGGGATTAATGTAGGATTAGTATAAATGGGTGGTTGATGGTCGGCACAGACTCGGTGGGCCGAAGGGCCTGTTTCAGTGCTGTATCTCTAAATAAATAAAAAAAATAATAAATTACCTGACCTTTGGCTAATTGCAGAGCACCATATGCATTATAAAGTCCACAAAAGATGCAATCTACTATATTTGTCACATTGATGTTCTGTTAAACCTGTTTCTCAAAGCCCAAGCTTGTAACATTCATGCAGTGAATTAGAGATGCTCGAGGGAAGGAGTGGGATAGGTGCCGTGACCCACCCTTTCTAAACATGCCAAACTCAGAATGATTTACCAGTCACGTGGACAAAATGCTTGCTGCCTTGTGTTGAAACCATTGTGACTGGGCTGTTTCTACAGAAACGAACCTTGGTGCAAGATTAGGGAAGAAAAAAACTGATCTAATTCTTTGAATTCAGCTCAAGGTGAGTTGATTACTGTACCTCGACATTCAAGCTTAGTAGCGAGGTACATTGGGGTTCCTGTAACCTTCAGGTCCAGTATAGTGACCTAGTTGGCTGGATTTGTTATGTAAATTGCTAGATTGTGTGTGTAGAAGAGCCAATTTCTTAATTCTCCTGTTAATTGAATGAAGTTGAGTAATTTTGTGAATTGAGTTTCCTTCCTCTCTTCCCAATTTTATTAATAATTGGAATGTTCTTGAGACTAATGATCCATGTCAATGATGGACTTGACCCATTTTTCAGAACTGCTATGATGATTCTTTATGATCTAAGTTGGCTACATAACACAATAAATCCATTGTAAAAAAAAAGAGGAAGCACTGGAAATATTTATCAGGTCAGGCAGTACCTGTGGAGAAAGCAACAGAGTTAGCATTTCATGTCGACGATCTGTTGTCAGAACTAGAACATTAACTCTTTCTCTCTGCACAAATATTGTCCACGTTTCATATTTCCAGCATGCACATTATTTAGCTTTAGAATACATTGATTTTGAATTTCTAGGTCTGTTAGAATATAGACACAGTAATGTCATTTTTAAAAAAATTTCTAAACAGCAGGTCTGGGTATGGCTGTTTTTCTCTTCATGGACCACACACATCCACTAGTCATATAGTATTTTATTTACATTATCCAGGAATGAAGCTCAAGCCCAATTCCAGAAGTTTTTTTTATCCATTCAAGGGATGAGAGTGTCACTGGCAAGGCCAGCATTTATTGCCCATCCCTAATTGCCCTTGAGATGCAACTGAGTAGCTTGCTAGGCCATTTCAGAGGACAGTTGTGAGTTAACTATGTTGCTATGGGTTTGGAGTCACATGTAGATCAGACTGGGTAAGGACGGAAGATTTCATCCCTTTGAAGCACATCAGCGAACCAGATGGATTTTTTAGAACAATCTGGTGGTTTCACCGTCAGCTGGAGTACATAATCAGACTGATATCTCAATGTGGTACAAAGGGAGTGCTGCATTGCCAGAGGTGCTGCTTTTTGAATGGAACATTAAACTGAGACCCCATATTCCTGTTGAATGTAAATGTCCAACTGAACCTTTTTGAAGAGAAGGTTCTGTTGATCTGGACAACATCCCTCCCTCAAGCAATACCATCAAAACACACCTGGTCATGCCTTCATTTGCCTGTGGGATTTTGCTGTCCGTAAATTGCTGCTATGTTTTCTTCAAATGTGAAGTGCTCTGGCTCCTCACCATATAGATGCAAGTCAACTTTTAACTGCATGTCACAACCTAAGGTTACTCAATATCTTCTTTGGCCTCCTTGTCTCAAGAGACAATGGGTAAGCGCCTGGAGGTGGTCAGTGGTTTGTGGGGCAGCGCCTGGAGTGGCTATAAAGGCCAATTCTAGAGTGACAGACTCTTCCACAGGTGCTGCAGATAAAATTGGTTGTCAGGGCTGTTTCGCAGTTGGCTCTCCCCTTGCGCTTCTGTCTTTTTTCCTGCCAACTGCTAAGTCTCTTCAACTCGCCACTCTTTAGCCCCGCCTTTATGGCTGCCCGCCAGCTCTGGCGATCGCTGGCAACTGACTCCCATGTCTTGTGATCAATGTCACAGGACTTCATGTCGCGTTTGCAGACGTCGTTAAAGCGGAGACATGGACGGCCGGTGGGTCTGATACCAGTGACGAGCTCACTGTACAATGTGTCCTTGGGGATCCTGCCATCTTCCATGCGGCTCACATGGCCAAGCCATCTCAAGTGCCGCTGACTCAGTAGGGTGTATAAGCTGGGGATGTTGGCCGCCTCGAGGACTTCTGTGTTGGAGATACGGTCCTGCCACCTGATGCCAAGGATTCTCCGGAGGCAGCGAAGATGGAATGAATTGAGACGTCGCTCTTGGCTGACATACGTTGTCCAGGCCTCGCTGCCGTAGAGCAAGGTACTGAGGACACAGGCTTGATACACGCGGACTTTTGTGTTCCGTGTCAGTGCGTTATTTTCCCACACTCTCTTGGCCAGTCTGGACATAGCAGTGGAAGCCTTTCCCATGCGCTTTTTTATTTCTGCATCGAGAGACAGGTTACTGGTGATAGTTGAGCCTAGGTAGGTGAACTCTTGAACCACTTCCAGAGCGTGGTCGCCGATATTGATGGATGAAGCATTCCTGACGTTCTGTCCCATGATGTTCGTTTTCTTGAGGCTGATGGTTAGGCCAAATTCGTTGCAGGCAGCTGCAAACCTGTCGATGAGATTCTGCAGACACTCTTCAGTGTGAGATGTTAATGCAGCAGAGTCAGCAAAGAGAAGTTCCCTGATGAGGACTTTCCGTACTTTGGTCTTCGCTCTTAGACGGGCAAGGTTGAACAACCTGCCATCTGATCTTGTGTGGAGAAAATTTCCTTCTTACTCAATAGCTTCTTAAGATATCCTGGTGAAGCTAAGTCTATTTGAAGATTGCCACCAAAGGTTGCTATGGACATCTGAGAAGCATAAAGTTTTTAGTTTAAAAAGTCAACTCAAAACAAAGAGAAAAGATTAAATCACCAGAGCTGCAGTGTTTTAATTAATGGGCCAATAAACAGGAACTACTGTATCTCTGTGTAAAACAATCCTTTTTCTCTTTTCTCCTGCTGTTTCTTGTTGAGCCACACCCCTTGAGCAAGAAATTTAATGCCATTTATAGCTCTTTCATCTGCACGTAGACAGGGAGCAGGAGTCTGGCAGACTGAGGGAGGTCAATGGTGCTCATGCCAGGATAGACAGATTGGGGAATGTGCTCCTGAGAGTGAGTGTGCAAAATATTCTGCCCCACCTGCTTTGAATTCCTAACCAGTGGCCTAAAATTTCTACTCTTGCATATTAGTACATACAGGAACAATTGTCTACTTAGTTCTATTTAGTAGCTGCCTTTACATGGTTTTATCATGGTTTACATCTAGTTTTTGATCTGTGCTTTGCTTTGATGATCTATCTGAGATCTTAAGCTGACCTGTTGGGAAATTGCATGCAGTCAATTGTTTAAGGGATTTTAAAAATGTCGTTTAAAATTTCTTTTTCATTTTCCATTTTTTTTCTCTCAATCCAATCTTCCTCTAATTCTCTCTCTGTACCCCATTTATCTCACCGTCTTCCTCTGTCATTCCTCTATTTCTTTCTTGGTCCTTAAATCTGATTGATTAAGGAGATAAGAGCGTGGGCCCCGCTGTTCACTGAGGTCCCAGATGCCCCTTTGTCCTCACGGCGCTGTTATCGGCTCGCACCTCTGGCAAGTTATGGCGTTAAAAGTCTAACAATGCAGGCTGTGATATGCCTCATTCCAGCAAGATCCAGCCATGTAAATATTGTCAAGAGATTTCAGGATTGCTTTCTTTTTTCTAACTCCAAATCCACTTTGCACAACCTTACAGCACTTTTTGAGGTGGCCAGCATGGTGCTGTTTGGACTAATTTTTCAGAACAGGCAGCCCCAAAGTATTGCAAAAATCTCCTTGATAAATCACCTCTTTATATAGTTTTAAAAAAAATTAACTGAGGCAATTTATGGGAAAGAGTATTGTGCAATAATATTGCACAACCCACATGATGAAACTTCAGTGAATCAGGGAACCGTTGACATGAGCAAGCATCCAAGTTATGGTAACCACATTAAAAAAGCCAGTAGTTTTATAACTATTTCTGTGATGTAATTGGACTCCTGGAATGTGTTTACGGATGCCGATTCCTCTTGCGGCCAATGGACACATTGCTAATGGTAAAAACCTGTATTTTGAGTAATGTAATGCAACACCAGTACAGCATCGGATTTGAATTTTCATGGCAATGTGCATGATTTATGTGCACTCTGGGCCTCTGAGACTGTTCACTGTCTCCTTACTTGGTGAAAAATAAAGCAGAGTGCAGATCAAATATGGTGGGCTTCTCTCTCCCAGTTAAGGCAATTGTTTAAAAATAAAAAATCACACGACACTGAGAATTCTGCTTGGTCTTCTCAACAGTTGAACCAATGGATCAGAATTGATCAGAATCAGGGATGTAAACCTGAAACGTTAACTCTCTTTCTCTCTCCACAGATGCTGCCAGACCTGCTGAGTATTTCCAGCACTTTCTGTTCTCATTTCAGAGTTCCAGCATCCACAGTATTTTTCTCTTATTTCAATGGATAAGAATTATTTGGTTTCAGTAATAGTGCTGGACTGACTAGTACAGGAGGAGGAGGATACATATCATTTTAGCTCTTCTTCAAGAAGAATCTCTTACTTTTCAGCTCCTAGAGCAACCTCCAAAGCTGGTCCACTCTTCCATCATCCCAACACATAGTTAACAATAACAACATGCATTTATATGGTGTCTGTCACATAGGAAATCACAAGATGCTTCCTAAGTGTGCATTGAGACGAAAATTGACACCGTGGCAAAGAAGGAGATATGAGGAGGGGTAATGAAAAGCTTGGTCCCAGAGGTAGCTTTTAAGGAGGGTCTTTATGGAGGAGAGAGAGGCGAGGTTTAGAAGAACTTAGGGGGCTTGGGCATCGATGGCTGAAGTGATGGCCACCAAGGGTCAGATGAAAGGTTGGGGGAAGTTTGCATAAGAGGTAGAATTGGAATAATGCAGTGTTCACGGAGGGCTATAGGGCTAGAGGAGGTTACAGGGAAAGGGTTTTGAACTCAATAAGAATGTTAACTTTGAGACGTTGGTGGATTGGGAGCCAATGTAGGTCAGCGAGCAGAGGTGTGATGAGTTAGCAGAACCTTTGTGAGCTAGGATATGGGTGGCAGATTTTTGGAAGAGCTCAGGTTTATGGAAGATGGAAGGCCATCCAAGAGAGCCTTGGAATTGTTGGACCTGGAGGTAATAAAAGCATTGATGGGGGTTTCAGCAGTAGATGGGCTGAGGCAAGGGTGGAGATAGGTGTGTTACAGAGGTAGAAGTAGGCAGTTTTTGGGATGGAGACGATATGGGATCAGAGCTTAGCTCAGGTTTAAATAGAATACTGAGGTTGCAAACAGTCTGGTTCAGCCTGAGATAGTGGTCAGGGAGGGGAATAGAATTGGTGGTGAGGGAGCAAGTGATTTCTTGGAGTGGGGATACCCCATTATTACACTGCTGATGGGTGGGCTGCTCCCATGGTGTCGATTTGCCTTTTTGTTCCACTAGCCACCTGAACCACTGAGCCTGCTCTGCATTGCCAGGTTTTCCTGCTGTAACTTAACTAACCTGCTTTAACTATTCACATGTTCTCTGGGTCTCCCATATGTCTCTCTTTCCCTCATTTCTTCTTTTGTCTTGTCAGTTCTTCAGTTCTGCACCTAACGACTTTATAGCTTATCTTTGTCTTTCTTGTGAAAGGTCAACGAATTGAAATGTTAACTCTGTTTCTCTCTCCACAGATGCTGCCAGACTTGCTGAATATTTTCAGCATTTTCTGTTTTTATTTCAGATTTCCAGATTATGCAGTATTTTGCTTTCATTTCAGCTTTTACTTTTCTTGTGTGCATGTTTCCCCCATTCCCTCACTCTTTTTCTCATAAGCTGTCTGTTTGTAATACTTTCTGGTGCTGTTGAAACGTTGGTTTGATCACTTTGCAGATGCTGTGCCTGACTTGCTCAGTGCTTCCAGCATGCTCTATTTTCATTTCAGATTTCCAGCATCTGCAGAATTTTGCTTTTGGAAGCTTTGGACTGCAATTCAATCTTATGTCGAGTACATTGTTTGGGAGCAGAACATTCCTTCAAAAGCAATAATCAGAACATACAACATATAACTTTAGTTAGGCTACACTTAGAATATTGCGCGCAATTCTGGTCGCCACACTACCAGAAGGACGTGTAGGCTTTGGAGAGGGTACAGACGAGGTTTACCAGGATGTTGCCTGGTCTGGAGGGCATTAGCTATGAGGAGAGGTTGGATAAACTCGGATTGTTTTCACTGGAACGACGGAGGTGGAGGGGCGACATGATAGAGGTTTACAAAGTTATGAGTGGCATGGACAGAGTGGATAGTCAGAAGCTTTTTCCCAGGGTGGAAGAGTCAGTTACTAGGGGACATAGGTTTAAGGTGCGAGGGGCAAAGTTTAGAGGGGATGTGCGAGGCAAGTTCTTTACACAGAGGGTGGTGAGTGCCTGGAACTTGCTGCCGGGGGAGGTGGTGGAAGCAGGTACGATAATGACGTTTAAGAGGCATCTTGACAAATACATGAATAGGATGGGAATAGAGGGATACAGTCCCCGGAAGTGCAGAAGGTTTTAGTTTAGGCAGGCATCAAGATCGGCACAGGCTTGGAGGGCCGAATGGCCTGTTCCTGTGCTGTACTGTTCTTTGCTCTATAGACATTAAACCAGGGCTTTGTCTGCCCTCTTGGGTGTACCTCGAAGCCATAGTTTCGAAGAAGATCTCCTTTGTGCCGAGATTGAGTAGAATGGGCCAATATTCTCTGGAGTTTAGAAGAATGAGAGGTGATCTCATTGAAACATTCAAAATTCTTAAGAGAGCTTGACAGGGTAGATGCTGAGAGGCTGGTTCCCCCTGGCTGGAGGGTCTAGGACAAGGCAGCATAGTCTCAGGATAAGTGGTCAATCAATTAAGACTGAGATGAGAAGGAATTTCTTCACTCAGAGGATTTTGAATCTTTGGAATTTTCTACCCCAAAGGGCTGTGGATGCTTATTCGTTGAGTATAGATCGATAGATTTTTGGATACCAAGTGAATCAAGAGATATATGGATAGGATATGACGGGAATGTGGAGTTCATGTAGAAGTCCAGCCAATCAGATGCTGAGGGGTCTTGACAGGGTGGATGTGGAAAAGATGTTTCCCCTTGTGGGAGAATCTTAAACTAGGGGTCATTGTTTAAAAATAAGGTGTCGCCCATTTAAGACAGAGATGAGGAGAAATTTTTTCTCTCAGAGGGTCGTGAGTCTTTTGAATTCTTTTCCTCAAAAGGCAGTGAAAGCAGAGTCTTTCAATATTTTTAAGGCAGAGGTAGATAGATTCTTGATCAGCAAGGGGGTGGAAGGTTATCGGGGGTAGGTGGAAATGTGGAGTAATCAGTTCAGCCATGAACTTATTGAATGGCAGAACAGGCTCGAGGGGTTGAGTGGCCTACTCCTGCTCCTAATTCGTATGTCCGTACGTATCTTATTGAATGGAGGAGTAGGCTCGAGCAGCCATAGTGCCTACTCCTGCTCCTAATACTTATTATGTTCTTATTAAGAGCTAGGGAGTTCTCGCTCTTATCCTGGCAAATATTTATCCCTCAACTAACATCACTAACACAGATTATCTGTTAATTTTCACATTGCTGTTTTTGGGAGCTTGTTGTGTTGAGTCTCCCTACATTAGTTACTACTCATCAAAAATACTTAATTGGCTCTAAAGCACTTTGGGATGCCCTGCAGTTTTGAAAGGCGCTATATGAATACAAGTCTTTCTTTTCTTAATCGTAGTGAGTGGAGTGGCTGAGCTGTCTGGCTCCTGAATTCACTTGTGATCATTGTATTTTGGTTTTGACAGTTCTCGACCGGTTCAATGGTTCCTGTGGAAATAGTTTTATTTTTGTGGAGGTGCTTAAGGAGATAATTATCTGTTTAAACATTGATGGTAGAGAGCCAGGACTAGTGGTCAATGAAGATTCAATAACTGACTCTTGTCCTTGGAGGAGGATAGAAAATAAGAGTGAAGGAAATAAATTCTGGTTGCTGTGGTAAAGGTCTTTATTACTTCTAAAACCCATCTGTTGTAGCTCATCGACGTGTCATGCAGCTTTAATACAGCACTATAATGGAAACATTTAAAAATAAAATTTCAAACGTGGTTGGACTGAGGGAACAGCAAAGTTGGTCACAGTTGGAAAGGAAGACCGTTGTTTGCCCAAGAAATGTGATAGAAGCGGATTCTATTGATGTGAAACTTAGATCACCAAGAAGCCATGAAATTTTAATGTTAACCTTTCAACTATTTTGAGCTCTGTCTTCCTTTTTCCCCAGAGCTGTACTTCAATAATAATTTAGATGGGTTTCAAAAACGAAAAAAAAAAGCCACGCTCTACTGAGGCGACTGAAAGCATCCCTGGAGACCAAATGAGTTTGTATAATTCAATAAGACTATTGTCCGACTGTGCTTTTAATAATTAAAGGCTCTGTATGGGTGCACATTGCCTGTGAGGCACTGCAGGAGTTTGAGGACAGAGAGTCTAGCACAGCTTGGCTGCTCACCTTAATACGTCTAAATAAATGCACACAAAAACTTTCCTCCAGCAGCTTTCAGTGTAAAGCTGAGTGTGCCTGGGCTGCACGCTTTGAGCTATTGTCTCTTTAAATTGATAACGATATTCACGATTGCTGAGAGATAATTAACAACAACTTATATTTATATAGCACTTTTGATGTAATAACATTACATCCCAAGGGGCTTCACAGGAATGTTATAAAATAAAATATCAGACCACAAGAGGAGATATTAGATCAGATGACCAAAAGCTTGGTTGAAGAGGTGGATTTAAGGAGTATCTTAAAGAAAGAAAGCGAGGTAGAGGTGGAGAGGTGTAGGAAGGGTATTGCGGAGATTAAAGCTTAGGCAGCTGAAGGCATGGCCACCAATAGTGGAACAATTAACATCAGGGATGCACAAGAGGCCAGAATTAGAGGGGAGCAGATATCCCGGAGGGTCGTGGGGCTGGAGGAGATTACAGAGATAGGGAGGAGCGAGGCCATGGAGCAATTTGAAAACAGGGATGAGAATTTTAAAATCAAGATGTTGCTTGACCGGGGGTCAATGTAGGTCAGCGAATACAGGGGTGATAGGTGAATGGGACTGGTTGCGAGTTAAGACATAGGCAGCAGTGTTTTGGATGACCTCATGTTTAGGGAGGGTAGGATGTGGAAGACCAGCCAGGAGTGTGTTGGAATAGTCAAGTCTAGAGGTAATGAAGGCATGAACGAGGGTTTCAGCAGCAGATGAGCTGAGATGGTGCAAAGTCGGGCAATGTTACAGAGGTGGAAATAGGCAGCCTTTAGTGATGGCATGAATATGATGTCGGAAGCTCATCTCAGGATCAAATGTGACACCAAGTTTCCAATCATCCTCATGTCTTTGGTGTAAGCTTTCATTGACACCCACTGCACAAATACTCCGTTCAACAGAATATTTCAGGAGATGCTTCTCTGGTGGAATTTACCACAATAACTTGCATTTATATAGTGCCTGTAATGTAGTAAAATGTCCCAAGTCACTTCACAGGAGCATAAACAAACAGAATTTGACACTGAAGCACATAAGGAAGTATTAGTACAGGTGCCCAAAAGGCTTGGTCAAAGTGGCAGGATTTAGGGAGTGTCTTAAAGAGAGGTAGAGAGGTTTAGGGAGCGAATTCCCAAGCTTAGTGCCTGGGCAGATGAAGGCACGGCCACCAGCGTTTTTAAAATTCTTTCATGGGATGTGGACATCGCTGGCAAGGCCAGCATTTGTTGCCCATCCCTAATTGCCCTTGACAACTGAGTGGCTTGCTAGGTAATTTCAGAAGGCAGTTAAGAGTCAAACATGTTGCGGTGGGTCTGGAGTCACATGTAGGCCAGACCAGGTAAGGACGGCAGATTTCCTTCCCTAAAGGACATTAGTGAGCCAAATAGGTTTTTCCGACAATCGAAGATAGTTTCATTGAATTTAAATTCCATCAGCTGCCGTGATGGGATTTGTACCCATTTGTACCCCCATAATCCCAAGGGCATTAGCCTGTGCCTCTGGATTACTGACCACTAAAGAAAATCGGTGATGCTCAAGAGGACAGAATTGAAGGAGTGCAGAGATCTCTGAGGGTTGTGGGGCTGGAACAGGTTAAAGAAATATGGAGCGGACACAGTTATGGAGAGATTTGAAAACAAGATTGAGAATTCTAAAATCGAGGCATTGCTGGATTTGGAGCCAGCGTAGGTCAGCGAGCACACGGCTGATCAATAAACGGGAATTGGTGCGAGTTAGGATATGGGCAGCAGATTTAACTCTATTTAACTTTATTTGAGAATGCTATTCTGAGGTGGATAGCAAGGGTCCTTCTGAAGAGATGTTGCCCGTAGTGGTTAATATTCATAAGGGAATTTACTACAGCGAGCTGCTCAATTGAGATGTTAAATCCACCCATTGCTTTGTGTAGTGACATTGTTAAATGTACGTTATTAGTGTTTCCAGGGAACTATTGAGCTGAATTTTTGTTTGTGCTGTCCCCAGTTTGTGACCTTCCCTGACCTTCATCCATTCATTATAATGAATACTAAAGAGAGGAATTTTTGCTCATGGTCGAACTGTTTATGGTGCAGCAAATTCCATCACCACAATCTTACTATGACACTGAACAGGAACAAACTCCCATTATATACACTGGGATCAGTCTAATTTTGCAGGTTTGGTCATGTTAATCCAATTCTGCCCATAAATTAAGGATGCAGTATCTTTAAGGAAGCTTCTTTGTAATATTCTGTTGTATTTTAAAATCAAGTAATTAAATAAACTGGAATTATTGGACTGTAGCAGAGCATCAGCCTTGATTTTTAGACTGAAGTCTCGAGGATGGGATGGGAACCCACAACCGACTGATTCCAAGCTAAGAATGCTAACCACTGAGCCACGTACACTAGGTATGCTACAAAGGTTGTGCACTGGGTGTAGTACTTCACTAAAAAGAAATTGGAGTCTGTGATTCTGATGCCCATCAACCCAGCGTTCAAGAACCAAGTTCAGGGGTGGGATTTGCCACAAGGGCTACTGACGTTTTAAAAGCAAATTCAAAAATAAGAGACAGAAAAAAGTATAAAAGTCACATTGCGAAAGTGTTAGGCAATGTACTGGGCTAGTGCGGACTTTGTTGTATTTAATGTTATTAGAAAAATGCCCCTCCCAGCCACGCTGCCTTAATGTTTAAAAAAGAGTTCCCAGGGAGCACTGTACAAGTACACATATGTCGAACTTCTACATCACTAAGCTCAGTGTAAAGCTGTAGGCAGTATAGCTCAGATCAGCTGTACCTGGCACAATATAGATACTTGGCGGAGATTAGTAGTTGGGTATCGCTAAAACCTTTGTACAGAGACCATGTTAATCTGTGAGCTACAGTCTCCAGTTTTTCTTTGAGAAATTAATAACTAGAAAGGGAAGTTGTGAAATCCACTTGCATCAGTGAGATGCATTTCACAACACATAGAGATGACACCCCAAACCTTAGTAAGCTTTAATGCCAGACTCGTTGAGCTACAAATCAGAAGGCTCAGATCTCATTTCATTTTCATTAGAGCTGCTTTTGCATGGAATACTGCAGCTGATACCAGCAGGCATGCAGGATGAAAGTCCAAACTGGAGAGTAGCAAGATAATCTCATCTATAATAATTACTTGAACTACTTTGTATCTGCATACAGTAGACTCAGTGCAGTAAATAGTTCTGCATTCCATCAGAAAAGAAGTTCTTTTACCTGCTTTGATTTTAGGGTATGCTGTTTATTTTGGCACCATTTCCCTTATCTAGTTGACCCACTGCATCACTTTGCAATCTGGAAACTGCAGGTTTCCAGATCTCTGCTGCTGCTATCCCTCAACTGACCACTAAGAGGCCTTCCCTTTGTTCACCCTCCCTCTTTTGATGCACTTAAAACCTATTACATTTCTAACTTTCCCAATTCTGATGAAAGGTCATTCAGTGGTGGGCAAATTATCTGAGAAAATTCTGAGAGATGGTACAAATTGTCATTTAGAAAGGCGCAGACTAATCAAGGACAGTCAGCATGGACTTGCCAAGGGAAGGTTAAATCTGCCCAACCCGATTGAATTCCCTGACAAGAACCAAGGAAGGTTGATAAGGGTAGTGCGTTTGATATAGTCTACATGGATTTTAGCAGGGCAGTTTAGAAGGGTCATACTTCCAGGAGTATGCCCAGCATTAGCAACCCTATGGGACGTATGTGAGAGCAGCCCAGAAACAATGTTCCTTTCCTCTTTGTAAAGACTTGCCTTGAGAGTCAAAGGATCATTCATCAAACCTGCATCTCAAAAGTGTCGACATCAAATCCACCTCCCAGTACACTGGTTTCAGGTAATGGTGCGTTGATGCACTGAGCTATGGAACGGCCGCTTGTTTACCTCACTCTCCTCCTTTAAGACGCTCCTTAAAACCTACTCTCTGTGTTCATCCGCTTCTGCCTCTTTGCATCCCCAATTTTAATTGCTCCACCGTTGTGGCCGTGCTTTCACTTGCCTGGGCCTTCAGCTCTGGAATTCCATCCCTAAACTTCTCTGACTCTCTCCCCTCTCTCCTCCTTTAAGATGCTCCTTAAAACCTACTTCTTTAACAAAGCTTTTAGTCACCTGTCCTGATATATCATTATGTGGCTCAGTGACAAATATTGTTTGTTAACACTCCTGTGAAGTGCCTTTGGAATGTTTTACTATGTTAAAGGTACCATATAAATGCAAGTTGTTGTTATTCAATGAAACCTGGTTTCTGAACATTTTTTAATGTGCACATAACTTATTTCATTGTTTAGTACCCTGGCATATTTTCTATTAAACAGATTAAAAAAAGGATTTTTGCCAGCCTAGTTCTTCTTGGGGCCTAAAACGGCCTCTGAGCCACTTGCAATTTTGCACACACCCTCAACACTTAATTCTTCACCCTCATTAAACATTCCATAGGTCGAGACTCTGGAATTACCAGCATCTTATTCTGTACCCCATTCCGCTTACCACAAGTACCACTACTCCATAAAAAGCTCATCACTCTATTGTATTCTTGGCTAAAGGATGACAGACACAGCTCTCTGTGGCTAGAGAATCACAGTAATCAGAGAGCATTAATATTGATGCTGCAAGTGCTGAACCGGTGACCAACAGTATTATTCCTTCTTAAACAGATTCCTGGGGACGTATTATTTGAAATTTTGAGTGGAACAACTTGGAACAATTACAGTATGTATCATTTGTCAAATTCAAGAATATCATTGCTTCGTAAGATGAGAAGAAAATAATTATAATGGACTGAACTGTTTTGAAGCCTCTGGAATGCATGACTGGTAGATAGGTGATATAATGTAGGAATTAACAGATCAGCCCAATCATTAATCTCTGTAATTATTTATTGTATGGCTAGTAATGACATGTTATTTATTGCACCCATTGACTGCTCACTGTTCCATTACCAGTTTTAGAGCTATTTAAACGAAACATGATCTCTCCCATAGGAACACATACGGTAATCTGTCATGGGATTTCTCTTCAAATGTCTGAAGGTTTATATTTTGGCACAAGCTTTTTCCCTCCTCTCTTCAGAGTGCTGGCTGTTGTTGGGGTGGGGGTTTGGCTTTAAACGCACAAGTAGTTCATTCTTCGAGTGTGTGTCTACAGTAAGCGCTGTTAATTTGCTTCATCATGATGGCAGTACTGTCAGTTAATGTCCATCAGTAAAGCAGGGCCTCCTGTTGAGCATCAAGAGCCCAGGCTGATCCTCCTCCTCCTCCTCCTGCGACCTCTGCCGCGGGGTCAGCCCGTGCCACTTTGACCCGGAAGCGGAAGCGCTGCTGTTGTCAAGCAGCGGGATGAGCGGCTGAGGATGGAGTCCCGGGGAGATCCCTACCGAGCGCTGGACACGGCGGAGGAGCCCGGTCCTTCGGTAACCGGGGGAGGGAGAAGTCTGTCTGGGCGATGGGGAGGGGAAGGAAGGGACTAGGAGCAGAGGTGCAGGGGCCTGCGGGCCGGGCCCCGGTGGCAGAGAGCGAGGGGCCGGGTCCCGGTGGCAGGGAGCGAGGGGCCGGGTCCCGGTGGCAGGGAGCGAGGGGCCGGGTCCCGGTGGCAGGGAGCGAGGGGCCGGGTCCCGGTGGTAGGGAGCGAGGGGCCGGGTCCCGGTGGCAGGGTGCGAGGGGCCGGGTCCCGGTGGCAGGGTGCGAGGGGCCGGGTCCCGGTGGCAGGGTGCGAGAGGCCGGGTCCCGGTGGCAGGGTGCGAGAGGCCGGGTCCCGGTGGCAGGGTGCGAGGGGCCGGGAGGATGGGAAGGAGTGAATGTGGGTCAGAGGCAGATACAGGGACTGTGGTATGAGATTGAGTTGGTGCTGAATACTTGGATCGATCTCTGTAATTCCCAGGCTAAGTAGTAGGATTCTTTGGCCATCCTTTGTGTTTTCCGCTCACTCAGTAATTTACAGTGGACTGAGTTTTAGTATTGATCTTAGCTAGTATGTTTTAATAAAGTCGCCTGTTCATTTTTGAACAGGGTATGTTTGTTTAGTGCCTTGTGGTTTGGGCATATGAAAGGCACAATTCAGCATTGCAGAGCCTCATCAGACCCCTTTCCTATCCTGAGTGGCGTGAAACAGGGCTGTCTTCTCGCACCTACACTGTTTGGGATCTTCTTCTCCCTGCTGCTCTCCACATGCGTTCAAGTCTTAAGAAGAAATCTTCTTCCACACAAGATCAGATGGCAGGTTGTTCAACCGTGCCCATTTTAGAGCGAAGACCAAAGTACAGAAAGTCCTCATCAGTCCTTTTTGCTGACGATGCTGCATTAACGTCCCACACAGAAGAGTGTCTGCAGAGACTCATCGACAGGATTGCGGCTGCCTGCAACGAATTTGGCCCAACCATCAGCCTCAAGAAAACGAACATAGTGGGACAGGACGTCAGAAATGCTCCATCGATCAATATCGGCGACCACGCTCTGGAAGTGGTTCAAGAGTTCACCTACCTTGGCTCAACTATCACCAGTAACCTGTCTCTCGATGCAGAAATCAACAAACGCATGGGAAATGTGTCTGCTGCTATGTCCAGACTGGCCAAGAGGGTGTGGGAAAATGGCGCACTGACACGAACACAAAAGTCCGAGTGTTTCAAGCCTGTGTCGTCAGTACCTTGCTCTGCGGCAGCGAGGCCTGGACAACATATGTCAGCCAAGAGGGATGTCTCAACTCATTCCATCTTCGCTGCCTCCGGAGAATCCTTGGCATCAGGTGGCAGGACCGTATCTGCAACACAGAAGTCCTCGAGGTGGCCAACATCCCCAGCATGTACACCCTACTGAGACAGCGGCGCTTGAGATGGCTTGGCCATCTGAACCGCATGAAAGATGGCAGGATCCCCAAGGACACATTGTACAGTGAGCTCGTCACTGGTATCAGACCCACCGGCTGTCCATGCCTCCACTTTAAAGATGTCTGCAAACGCGACATGAAGTCCTGTGACATTGATCACAAGTCGTGTGAGTCAGTTGCCAGTGATCGCCAGAGCTGGCGGACAGCTCGAAAGGCAGGGCTGAAGAGTGGCGAGTTGAAGAGACTTAGCTGTTGGCAGGAAAAAAGACAGAAGTGCAAGGAAAGAGCCAACTGTGTAACAACCTCGACAACCGATTTTTATCTGCAGCGCCTGTGGAAGAGTCTGTCACTCTAGAATTGGCCTTTTATAGCCATTCCAGGCGCTGCTCCACAAACCACTGACCACCTCTAGGCGCTTACCCATTGTCTCTCGAGACAAGGAGGCCAAAGAAGAGTTTGGGCTTCACACCGATGTTAAATTTACATTGTGTAAATCTGACATCGAGGTCTGACTGACTCCTGAGCAAATGCAATGAGATTGTCCCAGTGTCTGGTTGGATCCTAACTAGACTGAGAACAGGTGTACACTATAATATGTAGTATTGGTGTGAAGTGAACTGCTTTACACCAATACCACAATTGTAGTGTAAATGCTGAAACTAAATGTTGAGTGAAATTTGTAATTGTGTGAGCCTCCTCCCCCCCCCACAAAGTGGGATTTGTTTGCCTGTTCAAGGTGGAAGATTTCCACTCTGCTCTGTGTCACACACACAATCTTCCCAGTTAATTGGGAGAGGGAGGAAAGCTCAGATCCACTCTCAGACTGCTCAAACGCACTTGTGGCAGATCAGCTGAGAACTGATGATGATGGCCTCCGTGCTCGTGCCAATTAACCGACCATTGTGGTGAACCCTGCCTAGGTGAAGGATGAAATGCCAAAATCCAAGACACCAAGGTTGAAAGGAGTAGGAGACTGGAGACTAAGTCCAGAGGTAGTTGTTAGATGACACCATGCCTGGCTTTTACAAGCCTGTAGGTTGTGGGTGAGGAAAGATGGGAGGGACGTTACAACTTTAGCAGTTTGCGAAATAATTAATTAATAGTAAATAGAGAGGTAAGTCTAAATCGGAGGAGGAAGGGTATCTCCCTTAGAAGGCATAGAAAGACTATAGCAATATAGATTTTAAAATACAGATTGTGATGGAGATATCATATATATTTATATCATCTAACACTAGGAGGCATAGTGTAAAGATTAGAGCCAGACCTTTCAGGAGTGAAATTAGGAAACATCTCTCCACACAATGGGTGGTAGAAGTTCGGAACTCTCTTCCACAAATTGATGCCAGATGAATTGTTAATTTTAAAACTGAGATTGATAGATTTTGGTTAACAAAGGTTTTAAGGGATATGGGGTGGAGGGGGCAGTGTATATCGAGTTAGTTTGCAGACCAGCTGTGACTCCCTCTGAATGGTGGAACAGGCTTGAGGGACTGAATGGCCTGTTCCTATGTTCCCAACTGCAAATTGTGAAATTATAATTGTAGGAATAATGTGCAATTCAAAGTACATTTCTGATTAAAGGTTCCTAAACAGTCCAATGTGTTCTTTACAAGGACACATTGGGATTTTAATAGTTTCTTACAGTAGCAGTCGATTATTACAGTAGAATTTCAAAGAGCCGGCAGAGGCGCGATTGGCCAAATGGCCTCTTTCTGTGCTGTATGATTATAAGTTGTTGCAAAGTGGCTTTGTCTCCCAGTGTAATATGATGGGGTATTAGTGACATTGTGGTACATCGAGTTGTATTGAATCTACAGCACTGAAACCGACCATTCGGTCCAACTAGTCTCTGCTGATATTTATGCTTCAAGAGTGCTGTTTGTGTTTTTATAGTAACTGATCTCTGTACTTGTGGAAATGGATTTATACTACGCAGTTTTCTCCATGTTAAATGTAAAAAACATTTTACTTTTGTGGGATAATTAGATGCATAGCATGAGGCTTTGTAGGTCACAAAAAAAGTTATTGGCTGTGATTAATACAATATCTGAGCTAACTGTGCATCTCCAATTCTGACCTCTTGCGCATCACTGATTTTCATCGCTCCATCATTGGCGGCCATGCCTTCTAAACCTCTCAGCCTCTACTCATTTCTCCACCTTTAAGGCAGCTCTTAGAACCTACCTACTAAGCTTTTGGTCACTTGACTTGATATTTCTTTAGCTTGGTGTCAAATTTAGTTTGATAACATTCTTCTGAAGCACTTTGGAATGTTTTACTATGTTAAAAGCAGTAAGTTGTTACTGTCCGCAACTTGTGTATTTTGGTTTTTAGTGTACCTCCAGTTACTGACTCTCCAGCAAACCATTGGAAATAGTGTTTTCCCATTTACCTTTCTGGAACTTCATACAATTTTGAACACCTCTGAGCGATCTTTTAATTTTCTTTGATCTAATAAAAAGAGCTAGAGTATTTCTAGTGTGTCCTCATTTTAAAATCTCTCAACTCTGATACCCTTTCAGTGAATGTCTTCTGCGCCATCTCAATGGCATTGAAACTGGACACATTTTAATTTCTACATAAGTTTAGCATTAGCTGTTTGCTTCTGTATATAATACCCCCATTCATAAAACCTTAGGAGATCGTAAGTATTTATCTCCTTCTGAAATGCCTCAGTTGACTTTGCATGCAGACCAGAAGGTCCCTGGTTTGATCTCTGATCCCTGCTGAGTCTCTGCTCAGCATTTAATCCTTAGACCATTCCTTGAGTCACCTTTTCTTTGACTTTTCTGCTTGCAGTCTGCTGTCACCTCTTGAGGTAGATTAGCATGCTTTAAGATGCTGTTACTGCAGAGGAATGCGGGTTAGTGAGAAAGCTAACCTAAGATGGGGTGGCAGCAGGGGCACTACAGTTAGTGGGGGAAAAACTCAGGTAGGTTCTTATTTCCTGATTGCAGGAAAGTGCATGTGTGTATGGCCACGAGTCAGTGACTGACCCAGCAGGCGTGCAACTTGGATGAAGACAGAGTCTGACTTTGCTGAAATGCCTCTTTATACATGGTTGTTACAACTTTCTAGACTTTCTGAGTTAGGTAAATACTTGAAGGGGAAACATTTCCTGGCCTACGAGGAGAGAAGAGGGGAGTGCACCTAGTTGGATAGCTCTTTCAAAGAGCTGGCACAGGCTTAATGGACCGAATGGCCCCCTTCTGTGCTGTATCATTCTATGATTCTTTGACTAGAATGGCAACTGGTAAATATCTGGTGCTTGTGGAACTGCGGCCAGCATTTTTCAATGTCTCCTGGTCTGGAGGCGAGAAATTGGAAAGGTGAAACTACACCTCCAGATAATTTGCTGTGTTTCGGCTCCATGTTTAAACTTAACAATTTATATTTATATAGTGCCTTTAATGTAATAAAACATCCCAAGGCGCTTCACAGGAGCATTATAAAACAAAATATGACACCAAGCCACACAAGGAGATATTCGACCAGATGACCAAAAGCTTGGTCGAAAAGGTAGGTTTTAAGGAGTGTCTTAAAGGAGGAAAGTGAGGTAGTGAGGCATGGAGGTGTAGGGAAGGAATTCCAGAGCTTGGGCCTAGGCAGCTGAAGGCACTCCCGCCAGTGGTGGAACGATTAAAATGTTGGAGACCAGATTTAGGTAAGCGCACATATCTTGGAGGGTTGTGGGGCTGGAGGAGATTACAGCGATGAGGAGGGGGAAGGCCATGGGGGAATTTGGAAACCAGGATGAGAATTTTAAAATCAAGACGTTACTTTACCAGGGCCCAATGTAAGTCAAAGAGAACGGGTGATAGTCGAATGGGACTTGATGTGAGCTAAGACGCGGATAGCAGAGTTTTGGATGACCTCAAGATTGGAAAGAGTAGAATGTGAGAGAGCAGCCAGGAGTGCATTGGAACAGTCAAATCTAGAAGTAATGAAGGCACGAATGAGTGTTTCAGCCGCAGATGAACTGAGATGGGCGAAGTTGGGCAATGTTAGAGGTGGAAATAGGTGGTCTTAGTGATGGCGCAGGTATGTGGTCAGAAGCCCGCCTCGGTGTCAAATATGACACCAAGATTGCAAGTAGACTGATTTAATCTCAGACTTTTAACCATGGAGAGGGATGGAGTCCGTAGCTAGGGAATAGGGTTTGGAGTGGGAACTCTTCTGTCTGCCCGCTAAATGAAATAGAATGCATCCATATTAAAGAATGGATGTTCAGATAAAATATAACTTGAAATGAACAGTCACTGATTAATGGCTGATGATACCTGAACCCCTCAATTGGATCCCTGCAATATTATTAACTTTGATGTCCATTACCTCTTATTTATTTTCACACGATTCATTGTGCATAATCTGCTTAAAACTGCATCGTAAATTTTAATATTGCTTCAGGTCCTAAGTCACAAAAATATAATCTCGTGTACTAAATCAGAGAGACGTCTGATATGTGCCACAGCATGTAGAAGAGAAATCCCTGTGTGGCATCTTTGCTGCTTTGTATATAATACCAAGTTCAGGTGCTATTTCGGTGAATTTAAAATTACAGGTACTTCTGTGAGTTAAGTGCTTCGAGTAAGATGAGACTGGTAGATCGAACTTGCACTTCCAGCCCTATGTACGAGTGTGCACTCTCTGCTCATCCGACTCCTTTGCATCCTACTTTGACAATACAACCTTCAACAGCCTTGGTCCCACACTCTGGAATGTTCTCCCTAAATTCTTGCTTCCTCCATTTCCTCTTCCTCCTTCTCCAGAAACATCCTCGACACCTACCTCTTTGACTATGCCTTTGCTCACCTCCCCAAGCTCATCTCCCATCATTGCTCTGGGTCCTTTTTCACCACGGTGCAGTGTTTTGAGATCGTTTTGCTATCTTAAAGACACTATATAAATACAATTTGTAGATACTGCTCTGTGTATTACCCACATTTTGTGCTTTTACTTCAAAATCCCAGGACGGAACACACTTTCTTTTGCGCAGAGCACTGCTGAGATGCTGGTTAAATTCTCTTTCCAACTAGCGTTAACTGACTGATCTGCTAACATGATATGAATTAAAAGTTTAAAATAAAGTATTGAGAATGATTTAAACCTCAATTATGTAGCCACTGCAGCTGCTGTGAAGTAAATTTGGCAGAGCCACAAAAGGAAATGTTAGGACAGGTGGCTTAAAATTTCTCAAAGGGTAGGTTTTAAGAGCATCTAAAAGGAGGCGAGAGATGGGGGGGAGAGGTTTAGGGAGGAAATTCCAGAGCTTAGGGCTCAGGCAGCTGAAGGTAAGGCTGCTGCTCGTGGAGCGATTTAAAATTGGGGGATGCTTGGTAGACTAGAATTGGAGAAGCACAGAGATCTCAGAGAGTTGTAGGGCTGAGGAGGTTACAGAAATAGGAAGGGGCTGAGGACATAGTTGAATTTGAAAACGAGGATGAGAATTTTAAAATTGAGGCATTGCTGAACTGGGAGCCCGTGTTTATCAGTGAGCACAGGGGTGATGGGTGAATGGAACTTGGTGCAAGGTAAATTCTATTTAAACTTGAAATAGGATTTGGGGCTGGTGAAGGGGTTTGCAGGTTTGGATTGTGCCAATATTACTTGCTAAATTCTCCTTTTACTACCAAATCTATTTTCCTGCAGGAACTAGGAGGCAGTTATACAGATGAGCGCTCACAGGAATAAACTTTTTAGGTTGTAAATGGGAAAGTGAACATTGCATCTGTCATCTTCAGACTAAAAACTTGAGTGGAAACGAATGCTTTGCATTCCTGAATATTGAATGCTTCCTGGTCGAGGGCAGTTTTGCATAGATTTAAAGAAAGATGGAGAGTATCATTTGCAGGCAATAGAATCCTATAATTCTGGATGTTAGATTTATAGCCTTGCCATTAGTTTCTTATTTTAAGCCTTATCAGAGACTTAATTCCACTTGTCAAACTTATAACTTTGAAAATGCCTTTGTTTTAGTGATAACATTGCTGGGAAATTGTTTCTACCTTGGCCTATGTACCTGAAGTATAGCACAGGAACTTGCAGAGTAAAGCTCCCTCTAATCTAGTGTTGTCCAATAGAAAGTGCGAATTAACCACAAGTCTTGACTACAGAGACACTGATGTAGCCACGGGTACTATATTTAGTAGAAGACGCCTTACAGGTGCTCACACAATCCAGGTAAATGCACTTCCTTTGCGTATATTTGCTTAACAAACACATACCGTCATTCAGCAACCAAGCAAGAACACTTACACACACTGGTTTTTACCCTCCCTTTTTAGCAACCAACACATAAGGTTAAAATTCACATGCAAATGCCGTGTGGGGGGATGAGTATTGAGGTCACATGCCTGATGTGGTGCTTGTTTCTCATTTTGAATTTACTAATCAGAAATGCACTTTGTCACATCTGGATTCCCAATTAGCCACATGTGGCAGATGTATTGGGCAACACTGCTCTACTCTGCCTTAAAAAAAATGTGCCTCAGTAGCAATTTAGAGCTTCTGCCTGCTGCACACTTGTGGTACTTCTCCAGTTTACTGATCCCAGTTGTTCTGGACTCTGAATGAGATTGCTAATTTACGAGTTTGTTTTTCCGCCATGTACCGTTTTTAATGCGCCATACACGTTTCTGTTAACCGCTTGACTGTCCTGTTTAGATGAAACGCTTTTGGAATAGTACATTGGGAAAATTATGCGCATTAGTAGTGATTCATTTTATGTGTGACTGAATTCTTGATTACGAGCAAATGGACTGAGCCTGCTTGGATTCATTGCATGTCGCACCTTTGCGCCCAACAGACAAAAGCCATCGTCCCAATAGCCTGGGCAAGAGTGAATGCAAGACCTGCAGTAAAATGCTGGTCACTAATTCACTACATTCATCTTTCTCCCACCCTGAGACTATCCTGAAATTTCACTGAAGCTTTCACTTTGGTCCCAGTTCTCTGTAATTTGTGTAACAGTGACACACCTATAAGTTATTCATAAGTTGCTAACAAAGAAACAGCATCCCTGGTTATATTTTGACTGTGTGGAGTTCTCATGTACCATCCAAATGTGCTATGTAATTTCTCATTTCTCCGCCCAAGATTACTACTTAGCTGCATCTTTTGCAGTGACTTGCTTGAACACTAGTCTCTGTCGGCTTGCACTGCCAATCCCAGGCCACTTTGACAGAATCTGCTGTGCACGTAATACTGAAAGCTGTATTAGCAAACCACATTTCTCACTGGGAAAATACTGATTGAACAGTTCATAAGCCTTAGTGGTAGAGCTGGGGTTTAAACCTTTAACAGGCGATGCATGATATAAAACTACTAGAGCTGTGATTTTCTATTCCTTTCCATGAAATGAAATGGTCATTACATTGTTTAAAAGGTTTTGAAAAGAATCATAGAATGGTTACAGCATGGAAGGAGGCCATTCACCCTGTCGAGTCTGTGCTAGCTCTTTGTAAGAGCAACGTAGCTAGTCCTGCTCCCCTACTGTTTTTCTGTAGCCATGCAATTTCTTTCCCTTCAAATAATTATCCAATAGCCTTTTGAAAGGATAAAACTGGAGCCAATGTTTACACACTTCTATAAGCATTTATTTACACAGTTACAGATTACAAGCACTCCTAACTCAACAACGATAGTTGCAGTCTGTGCCTATTTATAGGGACACAAGTGAATCCCCAGTTAATGCCCGCCAAGTACAGACAATTAACAAATAACTCACCTCTTGACTCCCCAAAGCCTATCCACAAGGCACAAGTCAAGAGTGTGATGAAGTACTCTCCTCATGCCTAGATGAGTGCAGTGTTGTTGGAGCTGCACTCAAAAATCTCAACACCATCCAAAACAAAGCTTGATCAGCACCCTATCTTCACTTCCATAAACATTCACTCCGTCCATCACTAGCAGCACAGTGGCAGCAGTGTGTACCATCTACAAGATGCACTTCAAGATTTTAAAAGCATACATCCTGCCCTTATTTTTATATAATACTTCCTTGGAGATTAGAAGCGGACTTGGTTGGAGCATAGGAGTTTGTCTGTATGACGGTCAGTGTAGCTGGGAGATGCAAAACTGAGCTATAACTGCACCACCACTAGTGGTGAGTTTATATGGGTATTTGCCATTGTAGATGTGAAGATTAGGAATTTTTAACAGAAAAAGTTGACACAAAACCCAGAAGGGTTGTGCAGACAGAAGACATTTAATATACGGGTAGATATATTAAAAGATGAACAAGTACGCATAGAAAGCTGCCATTCCTAATTTTTAAGTTAACTGGACAGATACAGTAGCTGGCTGAATTGCCCTTTCAAGTATTTTTAAAATTAACCATTTTGCTGTCATTGTTGACTTGCTCCTCTCTCTGGTGGAAGATTTATCTGAATATATCTTGTTTACCCCTTGCCTCTTTGCTGCCGGCATAACTGCATTTTCTTTCCATTCGTTTATTTTAATTCAAGCATTCAGGACAGTTTAATTTGCTGCAGTTTGAATCTCTTTCTGTGTATCTAGCATGGCACACTGGATCACTGAGGAGCATTTACTGTTCCTGATTTAAGGCACATATCTGCACATACAAGAGCTTTTGGCTCTTGATACTCGTTTTGTTTTTAGAACTGAGCAAGTATCCTGACTTCTTTAATGCATTTACTGTCTTCGTGTGAGACACACATATCCGCCTAACGGTTTTCCGTGTAAAAGTTAGATGCCTACTGTGGAAGTGATTGTGCTCACTTTAATCTTGCTAGAGAATAGAATCATACAGCGTAGAAAGAGGCCGTTCAGTCCGTCATGCCTGTGCTGGCTCTTTGAAAGAACTATCCAATTGGTCCCACTCCCCCTGCTCTTTCCCCTTGACCTTGTGAATTTTTCCTGTTCAGGTATTTGTCCAGCTCCCTTTTGAAAGTTGCTACTGAATCTGCTTCCACTGCTTTTTCAGACAGTGCATTCCAGATCATCATAACTTGCAACATTTAAGAAAGCAATCTGCTGATATGCCCCTTTTTATTCCTATTAAAGGGTCACAGCAAAAGCTGGAAAAATGAGAGTGCGTTCACGATACTGGAAAAGAAGAAACTGCCTACGACCACCACTAGAACTCCTTCGATACATCTCAAATTACGTGAGTCCCAAACTATCTGATTCGTTGTCATTTTTGAGGGCCACTCTGGACAGTGTGCAGTTTGTATAGTGTCACAGGTTGTAGGTTGATAATGGCACACAGCGTAATTTTCTTCCTCCTTGCCTGATGCTAAGAGATATGATTTCACAGTCTTGGCAGCTCTCCGGTATCATGCCCACGTAGTTATTTTTCATGCATGAGCCTTGATGATGTCAGCATGCTATTTGACTGTGATGGGTGGTTTCTCTGGTTCTGGCAGTCCTGTAGAATTGCTTGTGTGACCATTCTTCATGCATTCTTCATGCAACCAGCATGATATTCCACTGTGAAGAGCTTGATAGACAAGCTTAGCCCTGTTGTCTGCCAATTTTCACACAGGCATGGAGCGCTAATGGTCAGGAATGGGAGCTCTTATGAATTTTTCCCCCTCTACCCCCTGTTGTACTCCAGAAAATAACTGTTGCATCCTAATTTATACAAAGGTATGTTTGACTGAGTATGCAAAATGCTTCCACAGATGCTGTTTTGCAGTAGCTTAATGACCTCCCCCACAGTGGCTTAGTGCACTTTTACTCTGACTTTAAAAAAAAATTTCCAAGTGCAGTCTTAAGAGAATTACGATTTTGAATACATTAATTATGATTACACAATAGAGCACAAAACTGTTACCACCTAGTACAATACAACGTCAGTCTCCACTTTTAAGACTTTCACAGTTCTGTGATGGGTAATCAAACAGCAAAGTGCGTCACTAAAAAGGTTTCAAGATGAATCCGAAAAGCTAGTGGTAATTCATGGCCGACGGTGGATAGATGTCCCAAGGATCCCTACCCAATGTTAGAGTGCATCATGAGTTTTGATGACGGGTCACTGACCTGAAACGCTAACTCTGCTTCTGTCTCCATAGATGCTGCCAGACCTGCTAAGTATTTCCAGCATTTCTTGTTATTTATTATATTAGAGTGCATCAGGCTGTGTTCTGGTTGAAATGCATCGTACAGAAGAGTCCCTTGACTATCTGCTGTTCAGTTGTATAACACTATGTTTCTAAAACATGTCGGATAAAAGAAAGAACAATCAATCTCCTTTTAATGTCCCGATGGATATTTTAAAACCACTTTAACCCTATTGACAATTAGTTTGATACAGCAGAGGAAGAATTGGCAGCTTTATTTGTTCTCTGAATGTGTGAGGGAGGCTGACAAGGTCGCATTTATTGTCCTGCCCTGAGAATGTGGGTGTGGGCTGCTGCCTTGAACTGCTGCAGTCCTTGTGGTGTTGGTGTTGTCACAAGTGTGTTGGGTGGGAAATTCCAGGTTTTTGACCTAGTGTCTATGAAGGAACAACTGTATATGTCCCAGTGTATATAGTGTGTAATGGCGAGGGAACCTTGAGCGATAATGTTTTATCCTGTGAATTCAGGTCTGCTGCAAGTACGTAGCCTGGCCCTGTGGTGTCAGCATCCTTAAGCAGTCTGGTCGTCTGATTCTAATGGAAGTTGACTCCCATTGCTGTGTGTCTCCTAGCCTGGTGGCAGGTCCCAGGAGTGTAACGATGAAACTCTTTGGTGTTCTGGATATGTACTCCTTCAGTCTCTCCAAAGGTGGAGGAGTTACACTAGGTGGGGGCAATTCCTGGTTAGATTTCTTATTTGACAGGAGACAAAGTGCACTGCGTATGACAGCAGACTCATGGTATAACTAGTACAAATTCTGTTTGTGTACTATTACAAAAATTCAGAATACACCAACCCTAGCTAGCTTTAGCGGTTGTCTTAACTTAAAAGTGCAATCTCTTTGTACCCTGTCCTACTGCCCAGGGCAATGGTTAACTCCCTTCGCAGCCTTCAGCTGCTTGACTGATTCATGGTATTTTTGTTCTTTTTTAAAAGCCTCCCTCCAGCCCCCACAGAGATCTTAAAAGGTTTCTAAAGTGTGAACAGTCCCGAATAACCAAAGGTGTCTATTATTTTGGTCTCCTGAGAAAACTTGCCCTTCTTGCATTCTAATACCATTTGTCTGTCTACCACGTTTTTGCTTAAATAAACACATTTTAACATAGCTTATGTCTAAGTTCTTCCAGGGCAGAAAGATTGCTCAAAGGACCTCAAACCGTAAACATTCTACTCTTGTCCTTTGCAGTGGTAATGGGAGATGCTGTCAAAGAATTAAATAAAAACTTAAGTTAAGACTTCCACAATGCTTCTCCACAAGGAAAAGGGTCCTTTAATTCTTCAGCATGTTTCCAATGCACGAAGCATCCAGAAAGAGAGTAAGGTTTAGTCTGTGCGTCTGGGAGTAAACAGTTGTATTTGTATTGCTTTGCACTTCAGTCCCATGCTCGTGGTCTTTGGCAACCTGGTGCAGGAAGGGGTGGTAGGAGCGGTCAAGTCGCAGAATCCCCTTGTGTCTGCCCCTGGACCTGGCTGAGGTGGCCATCCACAGATCCAGGTGAGAATTGGTTGGTGGTGATGTGTGGTCCGGCTGCCTACCTCTCTTCTACAGCTATGTCTCCGTGCCCAGGTGGCCTTGGAGAGAGAGCATGAGTAATCAATACTGTATATAATGTTCTTTAATTTGATGAGTTTCCTTTGGGTTTTTATGATTTGGATATTTATCCTTTGTGCACCTAGAAAAAGGGGGCAGTTTTGTTTATTTTTATTTGGGTTAATGACACCCAGTGTCTGCTTATTGGTCCCATCAAAAGAGGAGAAATGTATTTAACGTTTAACTTCTTTGCTTTAACTAATTATTTGGTGAAATGCAAATTGAATAACTAGTTCCCTGCAAACTTACTCCTTTTTAGTCTGTCTCCTCTGTTGCCTCTCGTCGCCTCAGCAGTCTCGTATTTTCCCTACCATGCTTCTTGCTTTGCAGCTGCCCTCCCAGGATTAAAATCTCCTCTGGTGTGCAACCCTCAGTTTATCAAAATAAATGGAAAGAAAAAGTCTGAATACTGGAAATTTAAAGAAAAATCAAATGATTTTAGAAATGCACATCGCCCATCAGCATCTGAAAAGAGAAAAGCACAATCAATGATCTGGCTCTTGACCCTTCGTTGGACAAAGGGTTCCAACTCAATAATAAGCTTTTCCGATCACGACAAAGCTGTGATGGACTGCCTACTTTTTCTACCTCTATTCATCATTTCAAAAGCTTGATTGTTACATCGCTGGATCTTCTGGTACTGTTCTCATCGCTGGTATTGCTTCAACAACGCTGACGCTATACCTTTCCTTTCTCCCTCTCTGTCTCCCTCTCTCTAGGCGACTGCCTCCACCTCGCTACTGCTTCTCTCACCAGACTGCAGTTTCCCCACTTGTGCATCGGTTTTATCTCCCTTATGCTACTTCCAGCTCAGTTATCCCGCTTTGCAAAATAAGAAACCAATAAGGTTGGTGCTGCTGGACAACAAATACTATTTATACCTTTTGTAAAAAATCTGTAGTTTCTTGTGGCGCAGTCTACCTTGGTGGGGCCTCCGTGATGGAGTAGGTCAGGGAGCAGTCAGGTCACAACCCATTTTATAACTTGACTACTAGAAATGAGGAAGCCATTGCAATCTTATAGGAACATTTACACACAATCTGCTGGCATTTTGCTGGCAATCATCTAAGAGTTTCACAGATGCAGCATTTCTGATTCTTAATTACTTGTTAACCGGTCTAGTCTGTTTTTTATTCATTCATGGGATGTGGACTTCGCTGGTAAGGCCAGCATTTATTGTCCATCCATAATTGCCCTTGAGAAAGTGGTGATGAGCCGCCTTCTTGACAACTGAGCAACTTGTATTTCACAGGGGAGTTAAGAGTCAACTACATTGCTGTGGTTCACAAATAGGCCAGACCAGGTAAGGATGGTAGATTTCCTTCCCGAAAGGACATTAGCGAGCCATATGAGTTTTTACAATCCGGTAGTTACACGGGCACCATTACTGTTTCTAGCTTTTTATTCTAGATATATTTAATTAACTGAATTTAAAATCCCCAGCTGCCAATGTGGGTTTTGAACTCGTCCTCAGATCATTAGTCCAGGTCTAAGATTACTAGTCCAGTAACATAACTGTGATTGTTTCCCTTTGGTGTAGTATGCATAGAACAGTACAACTGTTAATACAAAGTAATAAGTCTACATTTTAAATGAAAGTCTTGTCAGTCGGTGATTAATTAGGCCAAGCTTTCTGGCTGCATGTTAGTCACTTCACATTTCTTCATTACTTTCTGCTTGGGTTCTTCTATCAAGATTGCTGACTGACTTCCCTGATATTCTACCTGAATGGTTTCCCTTCTCAAAACAGAAAAATGATGTAAGATATCAGATGCTGATCATTTTCAAGAGTGTTGCAGAGCCCTAGAGCGACACCCCACCTTCTCTGTCGAGACAGTGCAATGTCTGTTTCATGTCAATTCGATGCCACACTCAAATTCAGGTGGAGACATGAGCCTCGTTGTATTTGGTGTTGTTCAGAGGAGGTTTCCCACTGGTGTCAACAGCCAGTGCTGCAGGGGACAGCAGCCTTGACAGCCATTTAACTGTGTTTGCTTGCACCTTGAAACAGTGCCGGCACAATTGTCTGGTACGAAATGAAGGCAGTATAACTGCTGCTGGGTTATGTCACATTTACTTGCATTATGGCTTTGATGGAATGCAAGTCTTTCCCATTTATACATGTCAGGAGGTGAATGGTAGGGGCTTTGGTGGCTATCTGGGTGCCTTTATTGAAGGTGGCCTCCCAGTAAAAGCAGCCTCTTGTACTATTGCCTTTGTTACGATGGGGAAAGCAACAAAAGTATTCCCTGAACAGATGTAACATCTGTGGCCTGTTTGATGCACCAGTGGGCCAAAGCCTGACTAAAGTGCCAAACGCCAGCAATTCGGCTTGAAAGGATAAATTTGTGCAAAAGTTTATAGCAAAAGGCACAGCTGTCCCGGTGTGTGACCTCGGCTGTAGGTCAGGCTCCACTAGATGGCGTGACTGTCTTCATCTTCCTTAGTAGAAAATGGGAAAGGTGGAACTCCTTAGCCATGGCCAAGTAAGTGGGTCTGAGCTGGAAAACTGAGTTCTTGGACCAGTTTTGAGTGAGTGCCAGCTGCCTGAGACTGAAGGTGGTCTTCTTCCGTCTGCTTGCAATGGTAGGCCCTCCTCCAAATTCCTGACACCCATTGATGAGCTCGGTGGAATCCCCATGCTGAGTGGTGTGATTAGTATGCAGCTGGCAGCGATAGTGCTGAGGCTGGAGATTTTTGTAACAAAAAATGTCCTATATTGCAAAATTTAGCAGCGAGCGTTAGAAAAAAAAAATCTGCATAAGCAATAATGCTGAAGTGGAAGACGACAACAGCAAACTCCAACTTGGGGGAAAAAAAGATATGCCTTGCTTTAAGAATGGGATCTTTCAAGCTTCTTGAGTGTCAGTCATGGAGTTAGAAAGTTGTGGGTTCAAGCCCTACTCCAGAGTCATGAGCCCATAATACAGACTGACAATCCATTGTACTACTGAGGGAGTGATGCAGTGTAGGAGATGCCGTCTTTCAGATGAGACGTCAAACTGAGGCCCCGTCAGCCCTCCCAGGTGGCTGTAAAAGATCCCATGGCACTATTTCAAAGAAGAGAAGGGAAGTTCTACAGGTGTTCTGACAATGTTTATCTCTCAACCAACAGATTGAGTAACACTAAAGCAGATTCTCTGGTTATTATCTCATTGCTGTTTGGGGGACCTAGCTACGTGAAATTGGCCGCCGCATTTCCCTAAAACGGTGACCACACTTTACAATTCCTTAATTGGCTATAAAGCAGTTTGGGATATGCTGAGTTTGTGAACTGCAAGTCCTTTCCTGTCGAGCAATGGTATGGAAGCAGAGAAGCGTTTATTTTAAACGGTGTTAACACACAAGGTCGGCTCAAGGAAACACTAGGAATTTGTCATACTAGTTAAGGCTAATTGGTAGTAAATATGGTAAATCTCATTGAAACATAGAAGATTCTGAAGGGGCTGGATAGTATAGACACCGAGATTGTTTCTGCTGGTCGGGGAATTTAAAACAAGGGGGCACAGTCTCAGGATAAGGGGCCGATCATTTAGGACTGAGATGAGGAGAAATTGCTGCACTCAAAGGGTTGTGAATCTTTGGAATTCTCTACCCCGGAGGTTAGTGGATGCTTCATTGTTGAATACATTTGAGGCTGGGAGAAACAGCTTTTTTTAGGTGTCTCAGGGAATCGAGGGGTATGGTGAGTGGGCAGGAGTTGAAGCCTAAGATCAGCCATGTTCGTATTAAATGGTGGAGCAGGCTCAATGGGCCATATGGTCTACTTCTGTTCCTATTTCTTGTGTTCTTGTAACGTAGGAACCAGTGAAGGTCCCTTGAACCTGTTCCGCTATTCAGTCAGATCATGGCTGATGTGCATCTCGGCTCTATCTACCTGGTTTAGCTCCATAACCAATTGGTTTTGTCTTTTTCTTGCCAATATTTGACTGACAATGGGGGCACTGGCAGTATCCTTGTCGCATCGCTGGCTCTCAGGCCTGTCTCACCAGCTTTGAGATAATTGTACTGGATCTTGCTTGTTCTGAGAGTTAATCACACAGTTCATTTTTTAAAAAATGTGTTCATTCAGCGCAACTTCCAGAAACTTTAAGAATTAATTATTGTGGAGTTGGGGTTGCAGTGTGAAGCTCTGCTGGGCTCGGGCATGGAATATGGGGGGGGTCCACTGCCTGAATATACTGTTGGGAAATCGGTCCTAAAACGGGCATGGTCAAGCCAAGTAATCTCTTAATTGCCTTGATGCTAGGCACAGCCACAGCTGAAACTGAAGATGAAGCTTAGTTTGGAAAGGGACCGTTTAACAATTTCTCCTCGAATGTTCTGGGGAAAAATTCCCATGATAAGAGACAATTTAAAAAAAAAAAATCTTGCACTACTTTGGGCAGAATTCCAGGATCGTTATAGGATGTCTTTCAGTGATAAATCACTAGCTTTACTGATGGTTATTCAAATGAATTAGTTTTTAAAAAATCAGCACCATTCACTTTAGGGTGATTAATCTGGGAGCAAAGAGAGCAAGGTTATTAAACTGTTCGATAAAAGAGAACAAACTAGCAAAGGAAAACAAATTAAAAAGATTGGGAATCTGTCTGGAAACTACAAAGGGAATTATTTCCTTTGCTGCATGAGGTCAAAGATCATTGATTGAACTGGTTAGAAACCGGTTCACGCAAAAGCTTAAAAAAACCTGTTCAAAGTTTCGTTATTGCAAACGTGACATCAGTCATGCAGAGCTGGGTCTGACTGATCAAAATAGTTTTTGTTTTGGGTCCATCCAATCCAGTTTTGAGTTACTGAAATGGATGTGTTAATAAGATTAGCTCAACCTTTTGTTTCCTCCCATTTATAATTTGGCTTTCCCTCCATTGAATTCTACTCGAATTCCAAGTCTTGTTAAATTTAGGCCTTTTTTTTTTAATGAAACGCTGTGCCTTTCTTCAAATTAAATCCTGTTCTTTGTTGATTTTTGTAGAGAAGCATCGGGAATTAGCCAAGAAAGCCCTGAAGAAGAAAGGAATGGGTGGAGCGCCGATCTTGCATCAGCCTAAGTCTGGCACAAAACGGTTAGTAAAACTGTTCTGCTTCAGTATGGTCTTTACCCCTCCTTGTGTCACAATTCTGGAAGTTGAAACTAGTGCCTATTTTTAAAAAAAAAAAAAACTTTTTTTTAAAGAACGCTAATACTATAATGCATCATAAGTTGTCTGTGTTCAGCTCTTTGTTCTTTCACTTGTTGGACCTGGGTCGAATATAGCCAAGGCGCACCTTGCTTTTTTGGTTGTGAAAGTCTGCATAAATGAGTATTACATAGGATGTAAACCGGCCACTAGTCCCATATGGACATAGCAGGAAGTGGCCATTTAGCCATTCGACCCTGTTCTGCCATTTAGTGAGATCATGGCAGATCTGTGACCTAACTCCACATACTCACCTTTGCCTCACATCCCTTAATACCTTTGGATAACTATCAATCTCAGATTTAAAATTAACAATTGATCTCGCATCAACTGCCATTTGCAGAAGAGAATCCCATTTTCTATCACCTTTTACGTCTAGAAGTGTTTCCTGATTTCGCACCTGAGAGCTCTGGCTCTAATTTTTAAACTATGATCCCTAGTCCTAGCCTCCCCAACTGGTTCATGTTCCCATGGGCCTCCCCCCACCTGTACTCATCTAACCCATTCTGCATATCCTTCTATTCCTTTCTCCCTCGTGTTTACTGAGTTTCCCCTTAAATGCATCTAAACATTCCAATATTAGCTGTAAGTCAGAAGGTGGAAAGGAAGAGAGGAACTTGATGAAATTACAATCACCGGGGAAGCGGTACTGAGCAAACTGATGGAGCTGTGGGTTGACAAGTCCCTGGGTCCTGATGGGCTTCATCCTAGGGCCTTAAAAGAGGTGGCTAATGAGGTAGTAGATGCGCTGGTGTTAATTTTTCAAAATTTGCTAGATTCTGGAAAGGTTGCATCAGACTGGAAAGTAGCAATTATAACCCCTCTATTCAAGAAGGCAGGGAGGCAGAAAACTATAGGCCAGTTAGCTTGACGTCTGTCATGGGGAAGGTGTTAGAATCAGTCATTAAAGAGGCTATAGCCGGGCACATGGAAAAACGCAAGGTAATTGGGAATAGTCAGCATGGTTTTGGGAAAGGGAAATCATGTTTAACCAATTTATTGGAGTTCTTTGAAGGAGTAACATGCGCTGTGGATGAAGGGAAGCCAGTTGACGTACTGTACTTGGCTTTCCCGAAGGCATTTGACAAGGTGCCACACAAAAGGTTATTGCACAAAGTTGGATCTCATAGTGTAGGGGGTAACATTAGCATGGATAGAAGATTGGCTGGCTGGCAGAAAACAGAGTATGCATAAATAGGTCCTTTTCTGATTGGCAAGATGTGACAAGTGGAGTCCCGCAGGGGTCTGTGCTGCAGCTTCAACCTTTTACAATTTATTTCAATGGCTTAGATGAGCGGAGCGATGGCATGGTAGCTAAATTTGCAGATGACACAAAGATAGGTAGGGAAGTATGTTGTGAGGAGGACATAAGGAGGTTGCAGACCGATATAGATAGGTTGAGTGAATGGGCAAAAATCTGGCAGACGGAGTATAATGTGGGAAAATGTGAAGTTGTTCACTTTGGTAGGCAGAATAAAAAAGCAGAGTATTACTTAAACGGAGAATGACTGCAGAATTCCGAGGTGCAGAGGGTTCTAGGTGTTTTTGTGCATGAGTCACACAAAGTTAGTATACGGTACAACAAGTAATAAAGAAGGATAATGAAATTCTATCCTTTATTAAGAGAGGAATTGAAAATGAAAGTAAGGATGTAATGCTTCAGTTATACAGTGCATTGGTGAGACCACATCTCGAATACTGTGTGCAGATTTGGTCTCCTTATTTAAGGAGGGATGTGAATGCATTGGAGGCGGTTCAGAGGAGGTTTACTAGGTTGATACCTGGAATGAATGGGTTGTCTTATGAGGAAAGGTTGGACTGACTGGGCTTGTTTTCACTGGAGTTTAGAAGAGTGAGGGGAGACTTAATTCAAGTATATAAGATCCTGAACGGTCTTGACAAGGTGGATGTGGAAAGGATGTTTCCTCTTGTGGGTGAGTCCAGAGCTCGGGAGCACTGTTTTAAAATTAGGGGTCGCCCTTTTTGAACAGAGCTGAGGAGAAATTTTTTCTCTGAGGGTTGTGCAACTTTGGAACTCTCTGCCTCAGAAGGTGGTGGAGGCGGTTCAAAGAACAAAGGACAAAGAAAATTACAGCACAGGAACAGGCCCTTAGGCCCTCCAAGCCTGCGCCGATCCAGATCCTCTATCTAAACATGTCGCCTATTTTCTAAGGGTCTGTATCTCTTTGCTTCCTGCCCATTCATGTATCTGTCTAGATACATCTTAAAAGACGCTATCGTGCCCGCGTCTACCACCTCCGCTGGCAACGCGTTCCAGGCACCCACCACCCTCTGCGTAAAGAACTTTCCACGCATATCCCCCCTAAACTTTTCCCCTCTCACTTTGAACTCGTGACCCCTAGTAATTGAATCCCCCACTCTGGGGAAAAAGCTTCTTGCTATCCACCCTGTCTATACCTCTCATGATTTTGTACACCTCAATCAGGTCCCCCCTCAACCTCCGTCTTTCTAATGAAAATAATCCTAATCTACTCAACCTCTCTTCATAGCTAGCGCCCTCCATACCAGGCAACATCCTGGTGAACCTCCTCTGCACCCTCTCCAAAGCATCCACATCCTTTTGGTAATGTGGCGACCAGAACTGCACGCAGTATTCCAAATGTGGCCGAACCAAAGTCTTATACAACTGTAACATGATCTGCCAACTCTTGTACTCAATACCCCGTCCGATGAAGGAAAGTATGCCGTATGCCTTCTTGACCACTCTATTGACCTGCGTTGCCACCTTCAGGGAACAATGGACCTGAACACCCAAATCTCTCTGTACATCAATTTTCCCCAGGACTTTTCCATTTACTGTATAGTTCACTCTTGAATTGGATCTTCCAAAATGCATCACCTCGCATTTGCCCTGATTGAACTCCATCTGCCATTTCTCTGCCCAACTCTCCAATATATCTATATTCTGCTGTATTCTCTGACAGTCCCCTTCACTATCTGCTACTCCACCAATTTTAGTGTCGTCTGCAAACTTGCTAATCAGACCACCTATACTTTCCTCCAAATCATTTATGTATATCACAAACAACAGTGGTCCCAGCACGGATCCCTGTGGAACACCACTGGTCACACGTCTCCATTTTGAGAAACTCCCTTCCACTGCTACTCTCTGTCTCCTGTTGCCCAGCCAGTTCTTTATCCATCTAGCTAGTACACCCTGGATCCCATGCGACTTCACTTTCTCCATCAGCCTACCATGGGGAACCTTATCAAACGCCTTACTGAAATCCATGTATATGACATCTACAGCCCTTCCCTCATCAATCAACTTTGTCACTTCCTCAAAGAATTCTATTAAGTTGGTAAGACATGACCTTCCCTGCACAAAACCATGTTGCCTATCACTGATAAGCCCATTTTCTTCCAAATGGGAATAGATCCTATCCCTCAGTATCTTCTCCAGCAGCTTCCCTACCACTGACGTCAGGCTCACCGGTCTATAATTACCTGGATTTTCCCTGCTACCCTTCTTAAACAAGGGGACAACATTAGCAATTCTCCAGTCCTCCGGGACCTCACTCGTGTTTAAGGATGCTGCAAAGATATCTGTTAAGGCCCCAGCTATTTCTTCTCTCGCTTCCCTCAGTAACCTGGGATAGATCCCATCCGGACCTGGGGACTTGTCCACCTTAATGCCTTTTAGAATACCCAACACTTCCTCCCTCCTTATGCCGACTTGACCTAGAGTAATCAAACATCTGTCCCTAACCTCAACATCCGTCATGTCCCTCTCCTCGGTGAATACCGATGCAAAGTACTCGTTTAGAATCTCACCCATTTTCTCTGACTCCACGTATAACTTTCCTCCTTTGTCCTTGAGTGGGCCAATCCTTTCTCTAGTTACCCTCTTGCTCCTTATATATGAATGAAAGGCTTTGGGATTTTCCTTAACCCTGTTTGCTAAATATATTTCATGACCTCTTTTAGCCCTCTTAATTCCTCGTTTCAGATTGGTCCTACATTCCCGATATTCTTTCAAAGCTTCGTCTTTCTTCAGCCGCCTAGACCTTATGTATGCTTCCTTTTTCCTCTTAGCTAGTCTCACAATTTCACCTGTCATCCATGGTTCCCTAATCTTGCCATTTCTATCCCTCATTTTCACAGGAACATGTCTCTCCTGCACGCTAATCAACCTCTCTTTAAAAGCCTCCCACATATCAAATGTGGATTTACCTTCAAACAGCTGCTCCCAATCTACATTCCCCAGCTCCTGCCGAATTTTGGTATAGTTGGCCTTCCCCCAATTTAGCACTCTTTCTTTAGGGCCACTCTCGTTCATTGAATATTTTTAAGGCGGAGGTAGATAGATTCTTGTTAGACAAGGGAATCAAAGGTTATCGGGGGCAGATGGGAGAGTATTATTGAATGGTGGAGCAGGCGCGAGGGGCTGAATGGCCTACTTCTACTTTTAATCCTGTATGTTTTTATGTACTATTAGCCTCCTTGTGGTGGTGAGTTCCACATTCCCGCTGCTCCCCAAGTAAAGAAGTTTCTCCTGAATTCCCTATTGGATTTATTAGTGACTGTCTTATATTTATGGCTGTCCGCAAGTGGAAACAAATATCAACTGAGCTTCTCAGACAGTCCAAGCTTGCCCGTAATTGGACATTAATTTGCAATCAGAACACTTAAAGATGGTTTGTATGTGGTAAACTTCCACATTTGTGACAAAAGTTAGGACATAGAAGAGGCATCCTTACTTTATACTTGGTTGTTCTAGTGACCTGGGAACGCTTGATGACAGCACCAAGTGGGGAGAAAAACTTGCAGTTTCCCCAGCATTGACATTAGCCATTCGATGAGTGCAGAAAGGACCAGAATTAAACATACTGTCTCATGTGCTTGTGCATGTAATTGTAAGGGTTGACATTTTTACAGGCGCGCGATGCGCTGTTAATGCAAGAGTTGCTGCAATAGTTCCAGCTTCTTCAGATGGCAGGTTCCATGTAAGGTTTGGATTGGTCCAAAAATCATGGCCTCAGGGTGATGAATTAATCTCCCTGTATGTTTTTTTAAAAAAAATTACATTTGTACCAAATATTTCCAAATATCACAAGTCAGCAGAGGTCAAGAATTAAAATGACTTTTCCAGATTACTTATTAGTATACCTTAGTATTCAGATAGCTAACTCTGACCTCGGGTTCTTCCATTCACTGCTGTGGTAATCTGCTTCTAAAAGTCCTAGGCCCTGAAATTTATATTAAGAATAATACTGCGGTGTTAGCAGAGCTGAAATGGTAATCGGTGCGATTTGTTAACAAACTTTGAAGTCTATATGTCGCATTAAATATATTCATTACCTTTCAGTGGGTGATTGCCGTTAGTCCCTTTTTTTGATTTAAACAATAATCTAGACCCTAAAACTCTTCCACTTATCTCTCCTACCACCAACCCCCACCACCGCCCAACCTGATTACACAATCCTTGCAACTGAAAAAATTCTTAGCCAAAGTGAATTAACCAAAATGCTTTGTCCAGCAAAAAAAAGTATAATTGACAGTGAACTCGAAGATTGCCAAGAGTACCCTGCTCTTAGGCTGCATTCAGACTACAATTGTACATTCATATGGAGCAGTTTTTCCCTGAAGGAGGAAGTCTCATTGTCCTTCGTTCTGGAGTCAGGTCAGGCACTGACTCTGAGCAATCACTGCAACTTTGTAGTGTCCATATGAAGCACAACCACATTGCACTGACATTACAGTTACAGTGAAAATGCAACCTTAATTTCCTAGTAACAGATCTATTTTCAGTTTGTTTTTTTTAATTTTATGGATCCACCAACGCTTGCATTTGTTTAATGTCTTTAACACAAAAAAGCATCATAAATGTCAAAGGTTTGCAGCACAAAAAGAGGCCATTTAGTCATCTGTGTCTGGGCTGATAATTATGTTACTGATGCTGTAGGGTGTAGTTTTTCTGGTCAAAGCAGTTCAGTTTATCCAATTTACACACAATCCTTGCAAAGGAGTCAATTCTCAGCCCACCAGCTTGGGGTGGGAGGAAAAAGGAGGAGTTTGGCCCGAGAGTACTATTCAAATCAAAGAAGATCTTAATGGAGCTCGCCCGCTGAATTACCAACAGCTTGATTAAAACTTGAGCTTTGTTTTTGAAATTGCATTCAGCACGAGCAGCTCTTCCTTGTGTTATTTTATAGCAGTAGGCCAGGTTATCGGGAAAGTGTGATGGGAGTCATAGTCATAGAGACATTTACGCACAGAAGGAGGCCATTTGGCCCATCGAGTCCATGCCGGCTGTCCCTGGAGCTGTCCAGTCAGTCCCACTTCCCCACCCGATCCCCATAGCCCTGCAAGTCTGCTTCCTTCAAGTGGCCATCCAATTTCCTTTTGAAATTATTGATTGTCTCTGTTTCCACCACCCTTGTGGGCAACGAGTTCCAGGTCATTACTACCTGCTGCGTAAAAAAGTTCTTCCTCATATGCTCCCTGCATCTCTTGCCCAAAACCTTCAACCTTTGTCCCTTAGTCCTTGTACCATTCGTTAATGGGAACAGTTTTTCCTTGTCTAACTTATCTAAGCCTGTCATAATCTTGTACACTTCTATTAAATCTCTCCTCCATCTCCTTTGTTTTAAGGGGGAGCAAACACAGTTTTTCCTTGTCTAACCTTGTAACTAAAATCCTTCATCCCTGGAACCGTTCTGGTAAATCTCCTCTGCACCCTTTCAAGGACCCTCACATCCTTCCTGGTATGGTGACCAGAAATTGATGCAGTACTCCAGTTGGGGCCGAGCCAGAGCTTTCTAAAAGTGCAGCATAACTTCCCTGTTTTTGTACTCACTGCCTCTATTTATGAAGCCCAAGACCCCATATGTTTTACTAACCACTGTTTCAATATGTCCTGCCACCATCGAAGATCGATGCACAGGCACCCCCAGGTCCCTCTGTTCCTGCACACTCTTTAGAACTGTGCCATTAAGTATATATTGTCTCTCCCTATTCCTTCTGCCAAAATGCATCACCTCACACTGTCAGTATTAAATTCCATCTGTCACCTGTCTGCCCATTCTGCTAGCCCATCAATAGTTGATATGATCAGAAAATGCATGCACTATACAGGACTTTTGGCTAGCCAGTGCCACCTTTTTCTAAAGATTCTTCATCATTGCTCTAGTTTTGATGGTAGCACCTCCTGAAAAGGTTATCAATGTATTGAAGAGGAATGGAAAAGGAGCACTAATTTTTTTAAAGTTCATTCATGGGATGTAGGTGTCACTGGCCAGGCCAGCATTTATTGCCTATCCCTAATTGCCCTTGATAAGGTGGTGGTGAGCTGCCTTCTTGAACCGCTGCAGTCCATGTGGGGTAGGTACACCCACAGTGCTGTTAGGAAGGGAGTTCCAGGATTTTGACCCAGCGACAGTGAAGGAACAGCGATTATAGATCCAAGTCAGGATGGTGTGTGACTTGGAGGGGAACTTGCAGGTGGTGGTGTTCCCATGCATTTGCTGCCTTTGTCCTTCTAGTTGGTAGAGGTGGCGGTTTGGAAGGTGCTGTCTGAAGAGCCTTGGTGCGTTGCTGCAGTGCATCTTGTAGATGGTACACACTGCTGCCACTGTGTCAACGGTGGCGGGAGTGAATGTTTAAGGTGATGGATGGGGTGCAAGGCAAGTGGCATCACACTCCTGACTTGTGCCTTGTAGATGGTAGACAGACTTTGGGGAGTCAGGAGGTGAGTTACACGCCGCAGGATTCCTAGCCTCTGACATGCTCTTGTAGCCACAGTATTCATATGGCTACTCCAGTTCAGTTTCTGGTCAATAGTAGTCCCTGGGATGTTGATAGTGGGGGATTCAGCAATGGTAATGCCATTGAGCATCAAGGGGAGATGGTTAGATTCTCTCTTGTTGGAGATGGTCATTGCCTGGCACTTGTGTGGCATGTATGTTACTTGCCACTTATCAGCCCAAGCCTGGATATTGTCCAAGTCTTGCTGCATTTTTACACGGATAGCTTCAGTATCTAAGGAGTTGCGAATGGTGCTGAACATTGTGCAATCAGCGAACATCCCCTATTCTGACCTTATGATTGAAGGAAGGTCATTGATAAAGCAGCTGAAGATGGTTGGGCCTAGGACACCACCCTGAGGAACTTCTGCAGTGATGTCCTGGAGCTCAGATGATTGACAACCACAACCATCTTCCTTTGTGCTAGGTATGACTCCAACCAGTGGAGAGTTTTCCCTCTGATTCCCATTGACTTCAGTTTTGCTAGGGCTTCTTGGTGCCATACTTGGTCAAATGCTGCCTTGATGTCAAGGGCAGTTACCCTCACCTCACGGTTGACAATGGTTTCATGGCCATCATTAGACTAGCTTTTTCATTCCAGATTTATTAATTGAATTCAAATTCCACCTTCTGCTGTGGTGGGATTTGAACCCATGTCCCCAGAGCAATACCCTTGGTCTCTGGGTTACTGGTCCAGTGACAATACCACTACGCCACTGCCTCCTAATGTCAGATTATGAATGGTAAGATAAAATTGAAGGAGCTAGGATTCATCCCATTCGGGAGAGAGAAGATGCAAAATCAGCTTGCAAGTGAAGCAGGGACAATTGTTTCTGCCGAGGTGGCTGGCAGTGACGGAGAGTGGGAAATGTGGAATGTCCCCCAACATGAGTCAGCGCCTTCAGGAGAGAAAAGATGGTGAATATAGTGAGGGAAAAAGGACAATAACTGGAAACCAGTAAGTTATTCCACATGAGCACTCCATAGTGTGAACTGGAAGCTGAACAAAATGGAATTTACTAACAGGCTTGGAACTGTGCAAGTGCGATTCCTGCAGCACTAACAGTTGCTTTAAAGGGAACTATCAACAAAATCCTGGTGCAGTAAGATGAGTAAAAGTTACTATCCGAGGGAATGTTTCGGCTCTGCAATGTAGGGAGGAAGTGGGTGATTAATCATAGTTAATTTCCTTCTATGGCCGTAATGCACCAGATGGAATGAGCTTGAAGGAGCAGGTTAGCCTTTACTCCTTCCTTGAGTTAGAGACTTATGAATTATTAACACAATTATTTCTAAGAGCAGTCTTAAAGGATGTAAAGTTGAATCTGAAGTTATGAAATTGTTGAGATAGTTTCTGATTTTTAGAAGCGGTCTATATTGGGACAGGATGTCATACCTTTCAGTTCCACCATGGTGTATTAACACCACTGTAGGAAGGAAATAGTAAAATAGTTCATGTCTGTGCAAATATGACCGACTTTTTTTTTCAAGGATTTCTCCTTTCATTTCCCCTCCCCAACAGTTGCAGCATGCACATCTTGACAGTTTGCAAGATGACTGAAGATTGATAAGACCTTGTGTGCAGGGGCTAAAAGCACTTTTCCACTATACATCAACAGTTCATGTCCAGGGAGAGCAGCTCCGATGTATTGCGTTGCTACCAGTCAGGTGCGGGTTGCACTGGGCTCCTCCATGTAATATAGAAACCCAATCGAGTGCAAACGCAGAGGAATGGCTCCCTACATTTACAGGAATTGACAGTTTTAACCCAGTGGCAGATTTGTAAATCTACATATCTACTATCATTGGCCCCAGATTTATGGGACAGTTTACACAAAGCAGCTGCAGCAGAACCACAGAACATCTTTACTTGGTTACCTTCCTGTAATACTCAATATTGTTTTAAATAGCCTTTACCTTGTGGTTTTCAGAACAGTTCCAAATACTAATAATTTATTGTCACTGGATGATTATAGATGCATTCAATGCTGTAAGACGGATCCAGTGGTAAGCCATTATTTCTGATGCTTACATGACTTTTTCAACCTTTTTCACTACAATTAAGTTTAGATTGGGATCAATGCTATTCTTCAAATTACAATTGATCTCAAATAAAGCATGCTTTTGTTATTTTAATTATTTTTTTGCCAATAAACTTCAAATGAACAAAATAAACTTCAATCAACGAGATTTTAAACGTCCCTTGATTTTTCACAAATGTGGCAATTTGTGATTTCCCCAAATCTGTTGAATTTGGATTCTCAAGATTTGGTTCTGTGTGCTGCATTCATATAAAGATAGTGACTAGTTTACATAGCATTTTCTTTCTGTCTTCTCTCGAATATACGATCAAAACAGAAAATTAAAATGAAACTGAAATCCCAGTAAGATTAAAAGTGTGTGAAAGTTTTCCTTATAGAAATTCAAATTGTCCCTCTTGATTTTTACTTCCAAAATGCAACAATTTTCTTCCAACTTCTATTTGGAAAAATTTCCCCTAAAAATATGTTTTAAAGTTTCAAGTAATCCTTGAGTTGGTATTCCGTCATATTCCCAGCCCTTTGAAAACAAAGGCTAATAGATGACAGTGGCAACCGTTGTCCTTGTTTGCTTCAGAGGTGTCGCTGCATTTTTAAAAGCGATTTTTTTTTTTCATGGGATGTGGGCGTTGCTGGCAAGGCCAACATTTGTTGCCTATCCCTAATTGCCCTTCACACCTGAGTGGCTTGCTGGTAAAGGGCAGTTAAGCTGTGGGTCTGGAGACACATGTAGGTCAGACCAGGTAAGGATGTCAGATTTCCTTCCCTAAAGGACATTAGTGAACCAGATGGGTTTTTACGACATGGCGCCATTACTGAGACTAGCTTTTAATTCCATATTTTTGATTAATTTTATTAATTAATAAATTTAAATTCCATCAGCTGCCCAGAGCGTTACCCCAGGCCTTTGGATTACTAGGCCAGTGACATTGCCATCACATCACTGTCTCCCCTGAGACTGCTGTCCTTGCCCCAGATTTGACACTGTAGCTCCCATATCCTGTTAGAACATCATACCTGCTATCTGTAAGCAGAGCAATGGGAGAAGTACTAGTTGTATTCAATCATTATTTTTAATTTGAACTTAATTCTTTTTGTCCTTTCATTATAGATTAGTAAAATTCAATAAAGGGTACTCGGCCCTGAAACAAAATCCGGATGAATCTTTAGTCTCCTTAGAGTCTGACAGGTAAGGGTTCAATCCTAACCATGGATTTGTCTCTTTTTACAAATTAAGGAATCTAAATGAAAGGCTAGCAAGTCCATGTAAGAGAACAGCTAAAAGGAGAGAAGATTAGATGAATTGAGAAGTGATTAAGTGGTAATTTTAAAATCTGTGCAGGAGGGAGGAAATACTTTGAGAAATTCACTGCCGAATTTATAAACTGCTGGATTTTGACTCCGCCACAAAAGTTCAGGAAAGAATTTACCAATGTGCTACCATTTTGCCTATCTACACTTCGACTTTTCACATTATTGCTCTGTCCTGAAGGCTTTGCAGGGTTGCAGTTCCATAAATGTCAGGGTGCCCTCCTTATGTTGCTTTTAGAAGCCTTTACAATGAATGTCAGTAGGCTATTCAGTCAATAAGGGCATCACAACTGTGTCTTGCCTTGCCCTCGCCTGCGTGCAATTGCAGCAGGATTGCAGACGTGAGCAGGCACCGTTGTATTCCCCACCCCTTTCCTTCTCTGACACCAGCGCTTGTCAGGTCAATTGTATAAGGCATTTTGGCCGAGATCAGTTAATCCTACGTAGATGTGTGGGACATGGCCTGTATTGCTCAAATATGGATATTTAACATTAGGACTGCTGTGATCCAGCATATGAAGGCATTTCTGTTATGGAATTCCTGTGATAAGAATCTCTGATGTGGTTTATAAGGTCCCACAAATCTTTGCATAACACACATAAAAGTCTGACTTTAGCACTGTATTACTGGGCTCCTAGAATCCTCTGAAATCACTGAAGATTTAATTTTGAAAGCTTTTTTTAATGTGATCAAAGCCATTAGGCCAGGGTTGACAGAGAGCTGTTAGAATTTGTTCTGCTGCCACTAATCTCTAGCTTTGTAGAGCAGCTTCAGGCTGTTGGGAACTGGGGACACTTCTGCTAATGTCACTCACAATATCTCCTGTTGCCCTGGCAGCCAGTACAATTCCACCAATGCATAGCGAGTGATGTTGAAGTTTACAAGTTCCTACACCAATTTTATTTTTACAGTGCGCAAGCGCCAATTTTATAGCAAAATTCGTACAGTGATTGGAATATTTCTGATAACATTTGAAGCCAAACGCATTCATCTAATAGTGTCATTTAGCGGTGTCAGACGTGACTCAGTTGATTTGAATCTGATTCAGAAGGTTGTGGGTTCTTAATACAAAAACCAAAGCTGGCAATCCAGCGTAATACTGAGAGTGCTGCACTGTTGGGGGTGCCATCTTTCGGATGAGACGTTAAACCAAGGCCCGCCTGCCTTCTCAGGTGGACATCAAAGATTCTGTGACACTATGTCGAAGAATAACAGCGGAGTTATTTCCGGTGACTTGGCCAATATTTATCCTTCCATCAAAATCGCAAAAAAACTGGACATTATAACATTGCTGTTTGTGGGAGCTTGCTGTGTGCAAATTGGCTGCTCTGTTTCCTACACTTCAAAAAAAAAAAAGTACTTCACAAGCTGTAAAGTGCTTTGGCATGCTCTGTGGTCATGAAAGCTGCTATATAAATGTAAATCTTTTAAAATAAATTTCATGCACTGTAAACTGGTTTCTTTGTATTCTTTTCCAGTGATTGTGAATTTGAGTCCAAGTATTATTCTTCATCAGGCTATTCCTCTGCAGAGGTAAGCTGACAGACACACTTGTTTTAGAAGTGGCCTTTGCTTTACATTACTGGGCCAATTGTGAGGTATTGCGGAGGGTCTCTGTTGTTAACTAGATAATTTGCCACTGACGATATCCCAGAATGGCTTTAAGGATATTGCACCCACTTGGCTATGGAGATGAAAGTTAAAACTTCCTACACAAAACATTTTTACATTTAGGAAGCATTATGTTAAATTTGTATAGAAAGGCAAACCGATGGCAGGAAATTAAAAGAAAGATGGGAAAGCTTTTAGTTTATCTAAGTTGAGTGGAATTACTCAAGAAAAACCCCCCATCTGGAATGAAAATTTAAGGCATTTGAGAAAACAATTGGAGGTTACAGTCTGAACAGCTATGCGGGAAGATGCAAGTGCTGTTCCCACTAGAGGGAAAATTGGAAGGATCTCACTGTGATTGTTCTTGCACATGTAGCAACTGGTTCTTGCCTGGTTCGACGCTTGCGTCCTTATCACATCCTGAACTCTTGTCTGAGGGCGTGGAGCTACATAGCGATAAACTTTAGTTTCAAATGCGGAATTAAAAGAATTTTAGAATAGCTTTCTCATAGCAGTATATCGCTCGTCACGTGGTTAGGGTCAGATGCAGAAAGCTCTTTGGTCCATTTGATCCCAGCCCTATCGTTTTGCCTGTTACTTTGTGGAGGTGTTTTTTCCGCAAATGAAAGATAGTGTGTTTGCGCACCTATTTTACTCACTAACAGAGACAACTTTTTCTTACAGCAGCAAGTAAATCAGGACCTGAACCGTCAGCTCCTGAAAGATGGTTATCATTTAGATGAAATACCAGATGATGAAGACCTTGACCTCATTCCTCCGAAGCCTGTTACCTCGTCAGCCTGTGCTTGTTGCCAGGCGGAAAACTCTTGTGCTGTCCAGTGACCACAGCGACTTACACTACCATGTCAAAAGATAATTTCATTTTAGTCAATTGAATTTTTTAAGCATTACATACAAGAACAGTGTGTCATATATAATATATATATAAAATATATTTTATATATATATATATATATGCTAAACTTGTTAAAAAAAAAAAATTATAAACAGGGAAACGACATTAGCATACTAGGATCCTGTTCAAATATGTGGCCATTGCAATTGCTGATCTCTTGCATCAAATTTGGTCCATGCCCCTTAAATCATATACCATTCACATCTGAATTGATGTCTGTGTTTCCAAATGATGATTGATTGTAAGACTAAAAGCTATTGCTACATTTCTCCACAATTTGCTACTCATTTTGCCAGTAGCAGAATTGAATGGTAATGATGTAGCCTGAAATTCCCATCCTAACTTATTCCTCCTTTTCCCTTATTTAACGGCTGACCCAAAGGAAGGAAAGCCTTTCAAACAGAAAGAGAAGACTAAACACTAGAATATTCATGAACTACACATATGAGAGCTGTTGCGGTGAAATCGCACGTTTCGGCACTTGTACGCAATTTAAAAGGTGTTAGCTCAAATTAAGCGGGCTGACATCTGATGCTGCACAAAGGGATTTTGTACAGATGTGTTCAGTGTTAGTAAGTTAATGGACAGCGCTGTTTCTTCCCGTATACAAGGACTCAATTTATTGGGCAGGATAGGAATGAACGATTGTGAAAATGATTACTTCCTCTGTCACTAGTTTACATTATTGGGAAATCAATGCAGGAGATGGTGGAGAAATGCAAAAGCAATATCTGAGGAAAAGTAATGGATTCTAATTGCAGTTTTATTTTCTATCAACGGACAGCAATAGGGGTGCTGAAATGAACCGAATTGGAAAGTAGCTAGTTTGAGTTTTAGTCTTTGTTTGTAGGTCATATGCATTAGATCTCAGCATTTGTACAATCCATCACCAGGACAATACTCAATTTGGGTATGGTTAACCCTACATAAATATGACCAGAAATAGTTTGCATTTTGGTGTAAACAAAGGTTATTTATTGACAATAGTAATGCTTAGCATCCAAACTGTTAAAAACATTTTTAAATAATCATCAGCCAGTTTAGAGTTCTATACTGTATAAATATTTCACTGCAGAATTGGGGTTGTTCCCTCACAGTACCCTATTCAGTAAGTTCCAGATTTTAGTCACGTTCTCTATAAAAGGCATCACACCATGGTGAGATGTTCTTGCAGAGGAAGGCAGGGTGGGGGAGAGCGAGGTGGGTTTATGAGAAAGTTAAAGGACGCCCATCTGTTATACACCAGTTGGAGTGCTTTTGGCAGGGAACTGGGAAGCAGCATAGTTAACAATTCTTGGTTAGGTAATCTCATGCAGTGTGGCAGAGACAGCCAGACAGAAAGTAACCCAGGCATGTATTTTGACACAGCATAACATTGCTCAACAGACCCTACGGTTACTGCAGTGTCGAAGTATCCTATGCTAACCAAGTACCGTAATTTTCCAATGAAAGATACAGTGAAAACACTCATCTGAGTGTCTTTTCAGTAACAACAAATCACTTTCCCTTAAAAGTAACTTGCCAAATTAGAAGGTGAGGAGAGGGCCAGGAATCAATCTTATTGCAATCTAATTGATTAGGATTTAATGGCTGCTTCTAATGAAACCTCCATTCAAAATTCCTGTGGCAATAACCTGAAGTATATTAAATGGTAATGGAGCAATAATAAGCAGGATATCCAGCCCACTTGATTCCATTCTATCTCATATTTAATGGTTTTGGAACAAACTCTTTCTATAATATGTTTATACAATTAGGTACTACATAGAACCAGCTACAAAGTGTGAAATTGTCATGATTTCAATGAGATCAGCTTTTACAATCGCAAGATAGTAAGTACTGCAACTGATTAGTTGGAAAAAGGGCTTCTCTGAGGTAGTGTGTGTAATGAATGTCTGCTATGCTCAGTTTGAAGGCAATGAAATCTGATGCACTTTGAAACTTGTCTTTCCACAATACGAGTTCTTTATCTTGATCTGTTTACATGCGTTTTTGCCTAAATGTCAAGCTCGTACCGATTGAAGTTGGCCTATTTTTCAGTAAGATGCATTTTCAGCTCTAACATTCTGTACAGTGACTGTCGTCGTCCTTCAGCAGGATACTGCCTGTCTATTGGGCTCTCTGCTGTTCTTCTCCAAATCGTTTATTTTGAACTATGTTATTGAGTTCAAATATTGATTGCATATATTTAATATTTTTATGATGTTTCAGCCTATTCCATACTAGGATAGGGGACCAGGAGCTCATTTAAAGTACTAGTTCAGTTCCTTGCACTTTGACTACCTATTAGTCCTCTATTCCCTCCGAAAACACAATGGAACATTCATTATTAGTGTTAATAGACTGGACAACTGTTCGCATGCTCAGCACTTGTTTTGGGGATGTGGAGTTTTATTGTGAGGATAATGCTTGCCCATTTAATTAAGTTGCTTGGTTTAATTAATACGTGCAATGATGTGAAGTCTGGACTTTTTAAAAATTCCTCGGTCCAGCTCCATTGACACACTAATTTCCTTTTAATTTAGAAGTTTTCCTATAAGTTACCAAAGTTACTTGTGTCTTTGTGCAGAATATAAACTTGGCATTCCTGTGTTTGAACGTCATAGATCTTGGCTTTCAGCTGCTCTTACATTTTTGACTATTTAAGGAGCAAATAGTTAATAAACTGAAAGCCTTTTTAATAAACTATAAGCAGAAAAGAAATGAATCAGCATCGCATAGCCTATAATTAAATAGGCAGCATCTCATGTCCCTGGCCTTGAGGTTACACTGTAAACATTAGTATAAAGAATGAATGCATTTGCGTGCAGTTATTTGTGGCCTATTTTAATGAGAGCCATTTATAATGAGCAAGTTAACACCTCCATAAAATAGCCCACCAAAGAATTGCTGGACACTAATGCTACACGGTTTTAGTATATGGTTCTCTTCTGTAAAGAGCACATGCAAGGCAAAGTCTTAACTCTTCTGAGCCATAAACTGAAGACATTATGCTGGAAGATAGCTTATTAAGAAGAGGCAATCTTGTCTTGAAAATTCTTAATTGGAGAACACCCCCCCCCCCCCCCCCCCCCCTCAAAAAAGGCTATGAATACATTTTTCCAGGTTGATGAATCTGAATTTCTTGAATGAAAACATGGACTTAACATTATCTGAAGTTTAGAAGAAAACAGCACTGTTTATAGTGTTTAGATTTCAGTGGAGGAGTAACTAGTGGATTATTGATTCATCCAGTTTTTCAGGCCAGAAAGGCACTTTGAGTTAACTGCTGAGGTATCAATTGGATGGTAAAATCAGAAAGATGAGTGCTGCTATCTTGAGGCAGCTGCTGAATGTTAAACCAAAGGGCAGGTAGTCCCAACTCTTCCTGTAGTTCCATGAAACGTGATGGGGCTGAGGAGCTGGGAAGTGTTGGTAGAAACCTGGTACAGACTCCAAAGAGCATTGGAGTAAGAAATCCTGAACACAGCAGAACTTCTCTGCCACTTAAATATATGTGTGAAGTTTACCTTTGACTTTTCTGTTTCCCAGGTTTAGTTTACTTACGTAATTACCTAAGAGACTCCATTTAGTTTGGTTTCTAGTTTTAGTCAAGATACCACAGTTACTTTTGTAATGGATCTGACTAGTAGCAAGCAACACTTTCTGTAGTGAATTGGATCAGAGCTATTTATTAGATTTTCTGATTTGATGTTTGTGCATAAAATACTTCACTGACTTAAATCTTATGCATAATAAACAGCCAATCGATGCTGGTCTGTAGGTTTATGCCACCCAGTTGTAGGGTTCTAATAGTCCATTTGTCAATTCTGCCTGCCACATGAATAATCCCTTTACCAGCATTGGGAAGTTGATAGGAATCCTTTGAGAATACTGCCCCCTATCCACAGGAAGAGCACAGTCTTGGCCTCATTGACCTGTTCTGTCGATGCTATTAAGAGTTGGTTGTGATCAACTGTTGTATGTCGAGTAATATTGCTGAAAGGATTAAATAACGAACTGATGCAAGGGCCCAAAAAATATATTTTTTTACACCCATCAATTCTATTTCTTTATCTTGGGGTGGCAAAGCATTTATTTAAATTCCATTGAATTCTAATTCTGCTGGCCCATTGCTATTCGTTATGGCGACTGCTACTTGCTATAATTTAGTTTATTAAATATGCAAACCGGGTATAGGAAGACTAGTGTTAGCCGAGGAGACTTGATCGATATTAAAAAAAAATAAACTAAATCCAATTTACAATCGTATACATGTCCTAGGTATGGTTTAATAATTTTGTCAATTAATTCATTGACTTGAACTTGGCTATGTAATACCGAAACCTCCATGGAGAACCCACTTAGTGAATGTTGAAATCTAAAACTCCATGTACACTCTCCTGTTAAAAATGCGTTGTGATTCTGCAGATGTATTTTGAAAACTTTGAGTTGATTGCCTTTCCCAGGGTTTGATTTATGCACTGCATGTTTGTGCAACAATTACTTCATGCACAATTGCATCTAGTAGCTAAATTCAGCAGTATTTGTTTGCAATTAAATTTGTATTGGTTTTTGGAGAGTATTGCATACCCTTGTTAAAGAACAATGCAGAGTAGCTAATACATTTTCCCCTTTCAGGATTCCATCAGCATGTTACAGTCTTTTGTATTTACTGTGGTGCATTAAACGTAGGTGCAAGTGGTGGCCTTGAGTTCAACTTCCTGAGAGATGGGGTGAGAGGGTGGAGTTAGTATCAGCAGTTTGTAGCTAGGCTGCTGTGAGGAGCACCTTGTGGCAGAATAGGGGGCTGGAATTGGACCAGCCTTGCATGTGATCACTGCAGCCAGTTATTAACATAAATGTTGTGCAAGCATCTCAATATATGTTGTGGGTTATGGTAGTTCAGAAGGGTTGGCCTGCTGGGTGGAGCCTATTCTAAAATACTTGATGGCATCAAAGAAACAACGCTTCAAAACACATGGCTGTTTTGAGGGATTCATTCACGATTCAGCTGGGGGATTGCAACTCGTGAGCTCAGTAGTTATACAGTAAGAGGATAGAGGAACATGTTCTTTTTGGACCAAAATATGTTATTTCTGGGGCAAGTGGCACAACTGCATTCTGCAATGCTGGTAATTACTAAGGCACAGTTTTAAGTCATCAGCTACCCTAAAATGATATTGCCATATTCCTACCCTTTGAGTTAAAAGTCAGGTTTAAAGAAAACAAAAAAGGGAAGTTTAAAAATTAATATGTGGAAAGAAGTTAAATATTGTATAGATTAGCTCAACCATGAAATTTTTGTGAATATGGACATTGATGCGGATATATTTAAGAGCATTTTACGTGATGCCGTGTGTTGTGTTTTCTGGAAGCTGCAATGGATTGTTAAAATGCACTGGGCCACATGGCCATTTGAGTTCTGAAATAGTCTTTAAGTTTTCAATTTACACCATGTATGCAGAGTATAAAAACTAAATATTCTTTCTGTGCAATACATAGACTTAACTACATTTTATTAAATTGCATTTATTTTTTTGTATGTTATTGGTATGGCAGATGAAAATAAAGAATGCTTTAAAAGACTTCTGCCTGCCCTGCACTTGTCAGAGTTGATGCTTTAAAAAAAAAAATTACTCCAGTTCCCAATGGGTACTTGTGTTGCAAGCCATGCAGATCAGAAATTTCAAGGTTTTAATGCTCAAGTACGTATAACTTGCTACCCAATAACTTGCGTTGAGTTAACAAAGAAGTTGCATCATTCCAAGCAGAAGGGCCACCCGCGCATCAACACGAGCAGAATTTCTCACCCACAGCTGTTACAAAAGTTTCTAAATTCACTTGTAACAGCCCTTCAAAACACTCCCACAGGGGATGCTGAGACCAAGTGGGCCCACATCAGAGACGCCATCTATGAGTCAGCTTTGACCACCTACGGCAAAAGTGCGAAGAGAAATGCAGACTGGTTTCAATCTCATAATGAAGAGCTGGAACCTGTCATAGCCGCTAAGCGCATTGCACTTTTGAACTACAAGAAAGCCCCCAGCGATTTAACATCCGCAGCACTTAAAGCAGCCAGAAGTACTGCACAAAGAACAGCTAGGCGTTGCGCAAACGACTACTGGCAACACCTATGCAGTCATATTCAGCTGGCCTCAGACACCGGAAACATCAGAGGAATGTATGATGGCATGAAGAGAGCTCTTGGGCCAACCATCAAGAAAATCACCCCCCTCAAATCTAAATCGGGGGACATAATCACTGACCAACGCAAACAGATGGACCGCTGGGTTGAGCACTACCTAGAACTGTACTCCAGGGAGAATGCTGTCACTGAGACTGCCCTCAATGCAGCCCAGCCTCTACCAGTCATGGATGAGCTGGACATACAGCCAACCAAATCGGAACTCAGTGATGCCATTGATTCCCTAGCCAGCGGAAAAGCCCCTGGGAAGGACAGCATTACCCCTGAAATAATCAAGAGTGCCAAGCCTGCTATACTCTCAGCACTACATGAACTGCTATGCCTGTGCTGGGACGAGGGAGCAGTACCCCAGGACATGCGCGATGCCAACATCATCACCCTCTATAAAAACAAAGGTGACCGCGGTGACTGCAACAACTACCGTGGAATCTCCCTGCTCAGCATAGTGGGGAAAGTCTTTGCTCGAGTCGCTCTGAACAGGCTCCAGAAGCTGGCCGAGCGCGTCTACCCTGAGGCACAGTGTGGCTTTCGTGCAGAGAGATCGACTATTGACATGCTGTTCTCCCTTCGTCAGATACAGGAGAAATGCCGTGAACAACAGATGCCCCTCTACATTGCTTTCATTGATCTCACCAAAGCCTTTGACCTCGTCAGCAGACGTGGTCTCTTCAGACTACTAGAAAAGATCGGATGTCCACCAAAGCTACTAAGTATCATCACCTCATTCCATGACAATATGAAAGGCACAATTCAACATGGTGGCTCCTCATCAGAGCCCTTTCCTATCCTGAGTGGTGTGAAACAGGGCTGTGTTCTCGCACCCACACTTTTTGGGATTTTCTTCTCCCTGCTGCTTTCACATGCGTTCAAATCCTCTGAAGAAGGAATTTTCCTCCACACTAGATCAGGGGGCAGGTTGTTCAACCTTGCCCGTCTCAGAGCGAAGTCCAAAGTACGGAAAGTCCTCATCAGAGAACTCCTCTTTGCTGACGATGCTGCTTTAACATCTCACACTGAAGAATGCCTGCAGAGTCTCATCGACAGGTTTGCGTCTGCCTGCAATGAATTTGGCCTAACCATCAGCCTCAAGAAAACGAACATCATGGGGCAGGATGTCAGAAATGCTCCATCCATCAATATTGGCGACCACGCTCTGGAAGTGGTTCAAGAGTTCACCTACCTAGGCTCAACTATCACCAGTAACCTGTCTCTAGATGCAGAAATCAACAAGCGCATGGGTAAGGCTTCCACTGCTATGTTCAGACTGGCCAAGAGAGTGTGGGAAAATGGCGCACTGACACGGAACACAAAAGTCCGAGTGTATCAGGCCTGTGTCCTCAGTACCTTGCTCTACGGCAGCGAGGCCTGGACAACGTATGCCAGCCAAGAGCGACGTCTCAATTCATTCCATCTTCGCTGCCTTCGGAGAATACTTGGCATCAGGTGGCAGGACTATATCTCCAACACAGAAGTCCTTGAAGCGGCCAACATCCCCAGCTTATACACACTACTGAGTCAGCGGCGCTTGAGATGGCTTGGCCATGTGAGCCGCATGGAAGATGGCAGGATCCCCAAAGACACATTGTACAGCGAGCTCGCCACTGGTATCAGACCCACCGGCCGTCCATGTCTCCGTTATAAAGACGTCTGCAAACGCGACATGAAATCCTGTGACATTGATCACAAGTCGTGGGAGTCAGTTGCCAGCATTCGCCAGAGCTGGCGGGCAGCCATAAAGACAGGGCTAAATTGTGGCGAGTCGAAGAGACTTAGTAGTTGGCAGGAAAAAAGACAGAGGCGCAAGGGGAGAGCCAACTGTGCAACAGCCCCAACAAACAAATTTCTCTGCAGCACCTGTGGAAGAGCCTGTCACTCCAGAATTGGCCTTTATAGCCACTCCAGGCGCTGCTTCACAAACCACTGACCACCTCCAGGCGCGTATCCATTGTCTCTCGAGATAAGGAGGCCCAAAAGAAAAGAGACGTATAACTTGCTACCCAATAACTTGCGTTGAGTTAACAAGCCATACAGTTTAGAAAGCTCACTCTGAAAGAACTTGCATTTCTATAGCACCTTTCACGATATCCCGAAGCACTTTACAGCCAATTAATTCCTAATTAAGTGTAGCCGCAGTTCAGATGTGTGAAGTGCGGTAGCCCTTTGGCGTGGCAGCCTAGATTTTGTCAAGTCTTGGAGTGGAACTTAAACGCACATCCTTCTAACTCAGGTGAGAGTGTACCCACTGAGCCATGGCTGACACTCCTGTGGTGTTGAGTGAACAGTTGCAAATGATGCTGGTTATTTACAGTGTGTCTAGGCTAGAGAGGGGACAAAGTCAATTCAGGTCCATGCTCTTGATTTGGTTAGCATATGCAAGTGGAGCTAAAGCGGAAGGACCAAGTGTCGGTATGCTGCCCTCCATGGTTGAATGTCTGTTGCAAGTTGCTGCCTTGGGCCACGTGCATGTCAGCCACTTGGATGAACTACTGGAGGGCTGACTGCAGAACTGCACTTAAGTTTTTTTTTTGGGGGGGGGGTTGTGGGGTAAGAGAGGAGACATGTACACAGGCCTTACATATTTTGAAGAAATTGTTTTAAAAACTTATTTTTAATTGCGAATTTCCTTCTCAAGCAGACTTAGATAACGGAACTCACTCTAAATCTCCAGAATCGGACAGTCAGTTTTGATTGCCTGGCAAAGGTATGTGAAGACTTTCATTGTGATGTGACTAATGTACCGACTTGACTAAGAACTACTAATCCTTTCATATACTGGGCCCACATCAGGGTCTGGATTTTACTGAGCCCTCGACGTCGAGCTCTGTGGCGGGGGTTGGGGTGGGAGGAGGTGAAAGATGGAGCCGACAGCAGCCCGCCATGGATGCCCGATCCTCCTGGCAGCAGCGAGGCTCTGTGGCGGCCCCCTCCGCCGCTGGGCAACGGGACCTGAATTTCAATATTTAAATTAATGACATGCATAAATTTTAATGAACTTGCCTTCAATCGTCCGGGCGGCGGGCACTCCCGCGCCTTCAATTCCCTGTCCGGGGAAAGCCGGTGTGACGCTGGTGGGGAGGGGGGAAGAGTTAATATTTTCAGTGTGGTGGGTGGGGGGACGATAGTGGGAAGGGGTGAACTTTAAACTTCGTGCAGTCTGTGGGGGGCTTGGTGGGGAAGGTCAAATTTAAAAGTGTTACAACCAGGTGAGAAAGAGGTCTCGGGTTCCCTTTCAGCTTTTAGTCTTACTGTAACAGGGTTTAATTTTAAACACACTTTTTAGCTCCCCCTTGGTGAATCCGTGTTCACTGCTTTCCAATTATAAGGCAAAGAAGCCAGCACAAACAGGCTTTCTTAAGTTTAAAGAAGAAAAGTTGAAATTTATTAAACTTAAAGTTAATTGATGCCTACGGAGACACGACTCGCCACACTAGCATGCATACGCGATACGCAGGTGCAAATAGAGACAGAAAAGAGCAGACGAAAAATATAGTGGAGAAGTTTGAGGCAATGTCTGAAGAGTTTTTGTTGCAGTTCTTTGAGCTCACTATAGAGTCCGTGATTGTAGGTGGATCTTGCTTTTCGTTGGGGCCCAGTATTCTTAAACCTTGTTCGCTGTAGGAGACTTTTCTCTCTTGGGGTTCATTTGTCTTCAGTGGATTCAGAGGCTTGTGAGAAGGAGATGGGAGCAAACAGGAGAGAGTTCTTCTCAGTCCAGGAGCAAACAAACTTTCTTGCCCAAACTGTTTGTACAAATTCAAAAAACTCAGGCTGCCCAGCAGGTTAGTCATGTGACTAGCTGGTTTGACCATGTCCGTCTGTGTGTTTGGCCATCTTAGCAGTCAACCTGGAATGCGAGCTCCCCCACCTTCAATGTCTGGTGATCAAAAGTCCATTGTGGATTGAATGTGTCAGGGAATGGCTGCTTTGTCCTTCCAAACACCGTCTGTTAATATGCAAATGTCTTTCCAGTCATGGCTGATCTCTTTAACAAGTCCTTTCTTCACTCCAGTGATAGTTTAAAATCAATGTTCATGACAAAATCCATGTGCCTCATTTTTGGCAGGTGGGAGCCTAGCATGACAAAAGGTAAGTATTTTGTGGGGGTGAAGGACAAATAGTTAATGTAATTGTTATTGGGGGGGTGGGAAAGGGGCATTAGAAATTTATTTAATAAATTTTGAGGGGGGGGGTGGTTGCTGCTTAAAAAATTCAAATTGACGAGCTCGGCTGGTTGCCGTTTAAAAATGGCGTCAGTTTCTCCACTCAGGCAGCTGACGCCATTGCTGGGGACAGACAGCCTGCTCCCTCCACGAGATTGTGGCAGTGGGGAGGGCGTGCCGCCCTGGCTATTTAAATGAACCACTGCACGTGAGATTGTGGCTGCTCTTTGGAGCTATTTTTTGTGCTTGCTGCTGAGAGGCTCTTAAAATCCAGCCCCCCCCAAAGTATCCGAATGTCATCGAGTACAATGAGACAGCAGTCCAGTTAATCATGTTTCTTCATTAAGGTACTGGTTGAGAGAGGAATGTTTGCCTGAAGCCTCGAAAGAATTTCCTACTCTTCAAATAGTGCGTGGAATCGCCAACATCCATTTGAAGTTAGGTCTGTTTAATACCTGATCAAAAAGTGGCCATGCAGCATTCCTTCAGCATTCGTGCTGGGGGAGGATGGTGATGGGGTTCATATTGGGGGAATTATGTGTTGCAGTAGATTAGACTGGCCTTTCGGCTGTGGGACACTGGGTTCACTGCCACCCTGGATTGTCAGAATAAAAGCTCCTGTCAGCTGATGGAAGCAAACAAGCTCAGGGCAACTTGAATCCCGTGGTGGATGTAGGTTCATGGCAGAACACAGCTCCCAGATGGGCACTAGATTGCCCATCTTCCTCAGAAGAGTCATAGATGTGTGAAATTGAAAATGTCACAGTTACTCTGGGAGGTTTACTCGGGCGCAGCGTTAAAGCATTTTCAAGTGCTGTGGCAGTCCAACAAAATCTAGAAATGTTCCTTGTCATGAACCCAAAATCCTTCACTTCGATGCTTGTGAAAATGTAGTGAGAGGGCACTAGTACATTCTAAACTTTTGAGTTTATTGTTGAATGTTAAACCTTATCTATTCCGAATAGTGGAGTAATTATTCCAAGTAGTTAATGATGTACGACGAAAGTGGGCAGAGATTTTTGTGAAAGCGTTTAGGTTCACTCAGTCATTTAAACGTGTCTCTTTTCTTCCCCCTAATGAGCAGAACTGGCGCCTACGATATTAGTTCTCTATGCTGGGAAGCAGAAGCTGTAATGAACATCATAAATATAATAACTAATGTCTCTTGTTTTTAACATAAAAAAATGTTTTCCATGAAACTTTAACCTGCAGAACTCTTCAGTGATATGCTGTGATTTGGACCGTTATGTAGTGCAAAGGCTCTAATGCCAATATTATAGAGAGGCAATGGATTTGTGGGTAGAGGCAGAAGCCCGAAAATCATTGAAGAAACAGTTGGGTAACGGCAGAATGTTGGCACTTTTTGAATGGGTGGGCTGAATGGCCTTCCCCAGCTGTGTACAGTTTATGAACCAGTGGTTGGTATCCTTCCATCTACGAAAGATGCAGCAAACGATCCATTTCGATGGGTTGTCTTCTCTTGTTGCACCTTTGCTGGTGGCTGTGAAGGTCAATCCTTGAGAGGCAGGTTTTGCCACAAGTGCTGCACGTGAAGCTGCCAAGTGACGCTGTGAGTTGTTGTTTTTGATGTTGGCGCCTGTTGCCAAACTGCTGTAGCAACTGGTTATCGTGGTAGTGCACACCAGTCCACAGGATGTGTCGCCATTTCCCTCTTTCACTAGCTAGTGCCTCCCAGGTGCGATAGTCGACGTTTAGGGCTTTCATGTCACACTTGCAAGCATCCTTGAAGCGGAGCTTTGGGCGCCCCCACTGGACATCCGGCTCTGGCTACCTCGCCATATAGAAGGTCTTTGTGTATGCAACCATCTTCCATCCTCTGGGCATGTCCGATCCATCTGTTTGATTAGTGCCAACGCACATGGGAGCTGTGCCTTTGAGAGGACTGTCACATTTGTGATTTTGTCCTGCCAGGATATGCCCATAATGTGCTGCAGACAGTGAAGATGGAAATTATTGAGCTTCTTTTCCTGGTAGCTGTAAGTCGCCCATGTTTCACAGCCATACAGCAAGGTGCTGAGAACACAGGCCTTATAAACCATCAGCTTGGTCCTAAGGGTCAGCTTGGTGTTATCCCATGTGCGTTTCGCGAGTCAGCCAAAGGTGGTAGCAGCTTTCTCTATCCGTGTATCGAGCTCTGCATCAAGGGACAGATAGTCTGTTACCATGGACCTAAGATAGTTGAATTTGATAACCATTGGGATGTTATTTAGTGCGATCAGGGGGCGGAGATACAACACCTTGTCACATGACCACAGTTTTCTGGATGCTTATAGTCAAGGATAACAAGTTACAGGCACGGGAGAGACAGTCCATGAGTCTTGGTAGCTGAGTTTCTGTGTGAGCGGCTAGCACGGCATCATCAGCGTGTGAACCAGTAGCGCAGAATTAGTGGGCTGATTCCACTGTGGTTGCAAATTACACAGAGCCGTCCAGCTTGGCTAGATGGCTATGGTGAGTTCGTAATGTCCCATTCCTTCTTGGTGCTTTTACCTAATCTTTCTTTCAAAATTCATTCTCAGGATGTGGGCATTGCTGGTAGGATTGGCATTTATTGCCCATCCCTAGTTGCCCTTGAGCAGGTGACGATGAGCCACCTTCTTGAATCGCTGCAGTGTGGTAGAAGTCTGCCAAGGTGCTGTTGGGTTGGGAGTACCAGGATTTTGATCCAATAACTGAAGGGAGGGCATTGTATGTCCAAGTCAGCACGGTGCATGACTTGGAGTAGCGGTGTTCCCATGCAACTGTTGCCCTCATCCACGATGGTAGAGGTCGCGAGTTTGGGAGGTGCTGTTGGAAAAGCCCGAGTGATTTGCTGCAGTGCATCCTGTAGATAGTATGCACTCAGCCAGAGTTCCACTGGGGCACTAACAAAAGCCTGACACACAATTTTCCACAGAGATCACTGGATTGTGACTTTTCCCTTCCCCGAACCAACGATAACCCAGCCAAAAAGATTCAGAGACTTGTCTGAGCATAGAATGGATATTTACCAATTGAACTATCCCTAATTGATGAGATAGAAATTCTATCAGCAGAAGGTTTAACACACTTGTACTACATTCCTGAGTGCTATTTTTACATGGAGATTAATTAATCTTAAATAAATGCCTGTATAAAAATAGCACACAGGAATACAGAACAGATAGATTGGCAAAATTCATGACTGAATGTTCAATCAGAATTTCTACCCTGAATCATCTTATGTCCACGTTAAATGGTTTGGTTGCAATACGGAACACCCCTGTCTTACCCCTAATGGGGATTTCTGTTTGTTGCTATAGAATGGGCGGCATACAGATGGTCCCAGAGTGCAAAGAAGCTGTCTCAATCCACACTCCTGACCTCAAGCCGCTTTGCATTTTTGTGTTTCTCAATTTTGTCAACATATTGCCATCATAAAATGCGCCTAGACTCTTCCGAGTAAGCGTACATGTTTTTGAATTATTGAATGGTGAGAACATTGGAAGGATGCAACTGAGAAAAGGGAATTGTCTGTAATGTTTTATTTGACAATGTACCTTTAGGACCGCACTAACCGTACAAGACTCTGCATCATATCAAGTTATCTCCTGAAGTATTCTTTTTGAATTGGCAAGCCAGCATCTGAAAAATGGAACATTCTTGCCCTCTAGTGTTCCAAATGGATTGAGCTTTTCTGCTCACTAAGATATCCAGGATTATACAACCTTGTGATTAAATTCACGATGGCTGATACTAGTAATGAACGTGTTGTCAATCTTTATTGTCCTTTCAATGAAGGAGTTAACTGGTAAATATGTTGAAATAGCAGTCAAGGAAATTTCATACAAGTACATTCACACGTTCATTACTAATATCACAGTGTGATTTCAAACCACTTAAGTTTATTCAGAAATAAAAACAAAATGCTGGAAATACTCAGCAGGTCTGGCAGCATCTGTGGAGAGAGTAACAAAGTTAACGTTTCAGGTCTGTAACCCTACGGTTAGAAATGTTATAGTTGTAAGCAAGTGTAGAAGTGGGCGGAAGGGAGGAAAAACAATGAAGATGAACAAGAGAGACAATGGAACTCCTGTTGGAGAGGGAAGCAGTACTTCAAGATGGGCATTCCTGGAAGAAAAGTGCCAGAGAATTCTTCTCTTCATTGGTTATGAGCTGAAACTATGACTTAAAGCCCATGACATTGCGAACTTTGTCCAGTTCTGGCAATAGGTCACTGACCTGAAACGTTTACTCTGTTTCTCTCCCCACAGATGCTGCCAGGCCAGCTTAGTATTTCCCAATATTTTCTGTTTCTATTTCAGATTCCCAGAATCTCCAGTATATTCAGACTTCTATGTCCAATTTGAGAAGTTGGAATAAATCTGATGTGTAATGCTGCCAATCTTGTGTTTTAAATGCTGTAGATTGTAGGAGTAATTGATGTCTAACAGACACAACTTTGTCACAACTTTGAGTTTCTGGAGAAGCACGATATAGACTAGGAGACAATACATTGACTTCAACACAGTTCATACATGGGCAAGATGTACATTTGCCACTTTGAGGGAATGAGAATAGTTCAGATGAACAATAACCATGGAAGTATTGTTAAAAATAGAGAACCAATTCATAACAATGAAGAGAGTGATTTACCATTGCAGCCAACTGTCAGGGTTTTAAGCTAATAGTTAATATTTCAACCCATGTCAGCTTGTTAATGTTTCACAAAAAAAAAGTTTCTTTTCTATGGGGATTGGAGGTTGTCCAAAACTCTGTTGCCTGTATCCTAACTCGCACCGAGCCCCATAGAAACATAGAAAATAGGAACAGGAGTAGTCAATTCGGCTCTTCGAGCCTGCTCCACCATTCATTATGATCATGGCTGATCATCCAACTCAGTAACCTGTTCCCGCTTTCCCCCCATATCCTTTGATCACTTTCGCCCCAAGAGCTATATCTAACTCCTTCTTAAAAACATACGATGTTTTGGCCTCAACTGCTCTCTGTGGTAGCGAATTCCACAGGCTCACCACTCTCTGGGTGAAGAAATTTCTCCTCATCTTAGTCCTGAAAGGTTTACCCCGTATCCTTAGACTATGGCCCCTGGTTCTGGACTCCCCCACCATCGGGAACATCCTTCCTGCATCCACCCTGTCAAGTCCTGTTAGAATTTTATAGGTTTCTAAGAGAGTCCCCCCTCACTTTTTTCTGAACTCCAGCGAATATAATCCGAACTGACTCAATCTCTCCTCTTACGTCAGTCCCGCCATCCCAGGAATCAGTCTGGTAAACTTTCGCTGAACTCCCTCCACAGCAAGAACATCCTTCCTCAGATAAGGAGACCAAAACTGCACACACTATTCCAGGTGTGGCCTCACCAAGGCACTGTATAACTGCAGCAAGACATCCCTACTTCTGTACTCGAATCCTCTCGCTATGAAGGCCAACATAGCATTTGCCTTTTTTACCGCCTGTTGCACCAGCATGCTTACCTTCAGCGACTGGTGTACGAGAACATCCAGGTCTCGTCGCATATTCCCCTCTCTCAGTTTATTGCCATTCAGATAATCTGCCTTCCTGTTTTTGCTACCAAAGTGGATAATCTCACATTTATCCACATTATACTGCATCTGCCATACATTAGCCCAGTCACTCAACTTGTCCAAATTACCCTGAAGCCTCTCTGCATCCTCCTCACAACTCACCCTCCCACCCAGTTTAGTGTCGTCTGCAAATTTGGAGATATTACATCTAGTTCCCTCATCTAAATCATTAATATATATTGTGAATAGCTGGGTCCTAGCACTGGTCCCTGCGGTACCCCACTAGTCACTGCCTGCCATTCGGAAAAAGACCTGTTTATTCCTCCTCTTTGTTTCCTGTCTGCCAACCAATTTTCTATCCATCGCAATACACTACCCCCCAATCCCATGCGCTTTAATTTTACACACTAACCTCTTATGTGGGACTTTGTCGAAAGCCATCTAAAAGTCCAAATAAACCACATCCACTGGCTCCCCCTCATCAACTCTACTAGTTACATCCTCGAAGAATTCTAGTAGATTTGTCAAGCATGATTTCCCTTTCGTAAATCCATGCTGACTCTGCCCCATTCTACCACTGTTCTCTAAGTGCTCTGCTATAAAATCTTTGATAATGGACTCTAGAATTTTCCCCACTATCGACGTCAGGCTGACTGGTCTATAATTCCCTGCGTGTTCCTACCTTCCTTTTTAAATAGTAGGGTTACATTAGCTACCCTCCAATCTGTAGGAACTGTTCCAGAGTCTATAGAATCTTGGAAAATGACCACCAATGCATCCACTATTTCAAGGGCCACTTCTTTAAGTACTCTGGGATGTAGAGTATCAGGCCCTGGGGATTAGTTTCAGGTACCAAACATCACTATCTTTTCAGGCAGAAAAATGGGTAATTGTGTTCTTATAAAGGAAAAGAGACATACATTTATACACTGAAACACGCATACAAACACATGCACAACATACAGATGTACAAAGTACATACACAGAAGAGAGAGGAAGGAGAATGACTTGTAAAGAGCTTAAATGTAAGACAGGAGGTGGCCAAATGGCTAGAATTTCTGGAAACACTCAGTAGGTCAATTGGCAGCTCTGTGGAGAGAACAGGTAGGTTAATGTTCCAGGTCTAAACACTTCATTAGAACTGGAAGAAATTCCAGATGCTCAACATTTACAAAGAAACAGAAGAACGCGATGGGAGTAGGTTGACACCAAGACCACCCGGCAGTCCGGTGTTTCCTCAGAGACTCCCACCCCAACAACACCTTTTAGTTTTATCAGCGGTTCAATTCCCAGTGAAAGAAATTGAAACTGTAAAGCTGGACTGTCCAATTAATTCAATTCTGCCCTCTTAAGCATCCCTAATTTTAATCGCTCCACCATTGCCGTCCATGCCTTCAGCTGCCTGAGTCCTAAGCTCTGGAATTCCCTCCCTAAACCTCCTCGCCCCTCTCTCCTCCTTAAAACCTACCTCTCTCACCAAGCTTTTGCCCATTTGTCCGCAAGTCTCCTACATGGCTCGGTGTCAAATTTTATTTGATAACATTCCTGTGATGCGCCGGAGGATGTTTTACTATGTTAACGGTGCTAGATAAATGCAAGTTGATATTTCTTTGAGAGGAACTGATTTTTTGCTTGAAAGACAGAGGTACAGTTGTCTCCAAAATTTTAGAAAATGCAATGTACACAGTGTCTGAAATGAAAATGTTTGTGGGTGAAATACTGTCCTGGACAGGCCTAGAAAATAAATCTTTTACCTTCAACATTCCTCTCAAGATATCCAGGCTAGGAAAAAAAAAAGCTGACGGTGACCAGTTATTCTTGGGCAATTTGAAATGGTCGTCTGCTGGATGATGGATTAGCACTCAAAGTTGGAGAGGGTGTTTTTGATTCTACACCCTACTGTACAAACCAAAGAGATGGACGCTCCTTTCTTATATACTATTTGTGTTATACAGGAACAGAGAGGCCTACTTTCATCTGTACTGCAGATTGACTATGCTGTGATGTCACCAGGAGGCCTGAGATCAGGCCTCAGTTAATTAATGGAGGTGAGCTGTCAGCGCTAATTGTGCTTCTTATAGGCAGCTCGCTGTTTGGGAGGGTGAAAGATTCAGCAGCCCTGGCACTTCTCAAAGCCAAGGTCCTAACTCTTAAATAGGAAGTGGCCTTTCCTGTGGTAGTGAGCGGACAGAGACTTCCTGAGGCAACAGGCAGAATGGCAATGGCCTGGGCACCTCATATTTTAGAGACTACTGTGGCGGTAGCCTCGGGAACCAAGTGAGGACGAGAAAGGTGGTCCTCTTTGGTTCAGATGGGGGATAAATGCTCTGGCAAATTAGGCAGCAGCAGTAGCTGGACAGATAAATGCCAGCAGTATAGTTCCTAGGCCCTGGCTGCTGTACAGGAAGAAATTCAATGACTTTACCGGGATTGCCAAGGTAAGACTCTTCACATACTCGCATTCCCGCCCGCTCCTAGCACCAACAATCCTTCCTTTCTCCATTTCACGAGCCTCTCCTCTAATCACAATGGGACCCTTCTGCCCACACTTGCACACTCAACGCCTGCCGCTGCCTCCACAATAAACCCCCTGCCCCCGCACTGTCCTCATGGCCGCTACTCCTTCCCCTCAGCATGCACGCGATGCGAAGTTGCGTCACACGTCTTTGCAGAGCAGAGTAGAACATGACACACAACAGCAGGGAGGCCTCAGAGATAGGAGGAGGTCCTGCCACGTTGCTAACTGTGACTCCATCATTGACAGTAGAATGAGGAACTGTATTGCTGGAGATGGAGAGGTTAAAGGCCATTCACAGGATGTTTGGAAAGTTTCCCCTTTTCTCTCTTCACTTAAAATTCAAGCCCACACCCATGCACAGCGTGGCAAACTGAGGCTGCAGTACGCTGCCATTCACCTGCTACTACTTGGCTTTGCCGTTTCGTGCTGACTATGGTCCCTCTGCTCTTTTAGGTCCTCTGGTTCTCTCAGGCTGTTCAGACAGAGGGAGCCAACCTTCCTGACCATGTCTCACAACTTGCTACCTTTCCAAGTACAAACTCAGAGACTGGCACTCCGGATAATATAAATAAAGAGTTTGAGGGTGAATAACGCAGCACAAGTGAGCAGGAGTAGTTGCAAATGGGAAGGGTGCCTCAGGGAGCAGCTTGCTGGAGGGATAGCTCTGCTGAAGAGGAAAGAGGTGCAGTCTTTCGGGAGCCAGCCTTTAAAAGAAAAAAATGTTCTCGGCATGTGCGCAACTGCTGGACACATTTGGCAAAACCCACCATAGACCTCCGCCAAAATGTCACCCGAACCTTTGCAGCATTTTAAATAAGAGCGGGCGAGTATCCCCTTAAGTAGCGTTGGAAAATGGTCACCTACCAACTTGCGCCTTGCGTGATTTGGAGAGCGGGTTGTGAAAGTAGCAGTGATTGACATAAAAATCACACGGAGATTGTTACTGTGTAATCAGACACCTATTTGGACAGCTTAATTAGGTGAAAATGCTGATCACCTAAATTGAAGTCCACCCAAAAATTGGAGTTGGGGGTCCTCCAGTCATAAGTTGACCTCAGGACACAAAGTTCTTTACAACCAATAAAGTACTATTTGAAGTGTATTCACTGTTGCAATGTAGGGAACTCAGCATCCTATTTGCACACAGGAAGCTCCCACAGTGTGTGATAATGGCCAGATCATCTGTTTTAGTGATCTTGATTGAAGGAGATATATTGGCAATTTTCCTCTTGCTTCCAGGTGTAAACAGTGCCAGGCGGATGAAAATTGGCCCTGTAAAAATGCTTCACAGACAGTCCAAACAACAGCATCGGCATTCATAAGAACCAGGAGCAGGGGTAGGTAATTCAGCCCCTCGAGCCTGCTCCGCCATTCAATACGATCATGGCTGATCTCATCTCGGCCTCAACTCGCTTTCCTGCCCGTTCTCCATAACCCTTCAACCCTTTACTAATTTAAAAATCTGTCCATCTCCTCCATAAATTTACTCAACGTCCCGGCATCCACCGCATTCTGGGGCAGCGAATTCCACAGACTCACGACCTTTTGAGAGAAGTAATTTCTCTTCATCTCTATTTTAAATCTGCTATCCCTTATCCTAAAACTATGCCCTCTCGTTCTAGATTGCCCCACAAGAGGAAACATCCTCTCTATGTCTACTTATCAATCCCCTTAGTCATCGTATATACCTCAATTAGATCTCCTCTCATTCTTCTAAGCGTTAAAGAGTAAATGCCTAAAGTGCTCAATCTCTCTTCATAGGACAAACCCCTCATCTGTGGAATCAATCAAGTGAACCTCCTCTGAACTGCCTCCAATGCAACTACATCCCTCCTCAAGTAAGGGGACCAAACTACACTACACTCACACTAATAATAACATGATGGTGCATCTAAATCTGGACATGTTTTCCACTTTCTACAGCCTGATGGCTTTCTGCTGCCCTCAAGTGGATGCAGCAGTAAATAGCAGCAGTGTTGACAGCACACACAAAAAAAGAAGCCAAACAGCGACAGAGCAAACAAGGCTCACAAGCTCTTCTCAGTCTTGTGAAGGTCAGTTCTGTACGACAATTAAGGCAATTTTGAACAATCATTTGCTTAGACAGAACAAGGACAAAGATCATAATCTCACAAGGGTAATAATGGAAAAATATCAATGCAGAACACTGTTCATCAATGCATTCTCACAGAGCTGTTGAGGGCCATTTAGAAGGAGCACAATGTCAAACATTTATTGATAACTCTAAATACCAAAAGTGTCACAGATATCTATTAAAGCCAGAACTATCTAGACAAGTTATCAGCAATTAAAATGATCTTATTTTTCACAAATTACAAGCAGACTTCTTTGGCCTCCTTGTCTCGAGAGACAATGGGTAAGCGCCTGGAGGTGGTCAGTGGTTTGTGAAGCAGCGCCTGGAGTGGCTATAAAGGCCAATTCTAGAGTGTCAGGCTCTTCCACAGGGTGCTGCAGAGAAATTTGTTTGTCGGGGCTGTTACACAGTTGGCTCTCCCCTTGCGCCTCTGTCTTTTTTCCTGCCAACTACTAAGTCTCTTTGACTCGCCACACTTTAGCCCCGCCTTTATGGCTGCCCGCCAGCTCTGGCGGACGCTGGCAACTGACTCCCACGACTTGTTGATCAATGTCACAGGACTTCATGTCGCATTTGCAGATGTCTTTAAAGCGGAGACATGGACGGCCGGTGGGTCTGATACCAGTGGCGAGCTCGCTGTACAATGTGTCTTTGGGGATCCTGCCATCTTCCATGCGGCTCACATGGCCAAGTCATCTCAAGCGCCGCTGACTCAGTAGTGTGTATAAGCTGGGGATGTTGGCCGCCTCGAGGACTTCTGCGTTGGAGATATGGTCCTGCCACCTGATGCCAAGGATTCTCCGGAGGCAGCGAAGATGGAATGAATTGAGGCGTTGCTCTTGGCTGACATACGTTGTCCAGGCCTTGCTGCAATAGAGCAAGGTACTGAGGACACAGGCTTGGTACACTCGGACGTTTGTGTTCTGTGTCAGTGCGCCATTTTCCCACATTCACTTGGCCAGTCTGGACATAGCAGTGGAAGCCTTTCCCATGCGCTTGTTGATTTCTGCATCTAGAGACAGGTTACTGGTGATAGTTGAGCCTAGGTAGGTGAACTCTTGAACCTCTTCCAGAGCGTGGTCGCCAATATTGATGGATGGAGCATTTCTGACGTCCTGTCCCATGATGTTTGTTTTCTTGAGGCTGATGGTTAGGCCAAATTCATTGCAGGCAGCCGCAAACCTGTCGATGAGGCTCTGCAGGCACTCTTCAGTGTGAGATGTTAAAGCAGCATCGTCAGCAAAGAGGAGTTCCCTGATGAGGACTTTCCGTACTTTGGACTTCGCTCTTAGACGGGCAAGGTTGAACAACCTGCCCCCTGATCTTATGTGGAGGAAAATTCCTTCAGAGGACTTGAACGCATGTGAGAGCAACAGGGAGAAGAAAATCCCAAAAAGTGTGGGTGCGAGAACACAGCCCTGTTTCACGCCACTCAGGATAGGAATACACTCAGGATACCCGATTAAGTGGGCGGAGAAATTATTCTGAAGGGCCTGAGATACCATAACCACTAGCATAAGTAGAGCAATTACAGAATGAAATACACCTCCCACTATCATGACCTGGGGCTTTAGAAACGATTAAATCAAGAAACTAGTAATTTAAATGAACGAAATGTGCTCTCCACATGGCTAATATTGATTTTATGTTTCAGTGTCCTGGGCTCAATTTGTCTTCAGGCCTGTAGAACTGTTAACATTTGCTCTTTGTTACTGTTGGAAGGACAGTGCAACTACGCTTGTTAATTCATGGCTCCTACAGAATTTTCAGCACATAAAGAGGCCATTCAGCTCGACTGATTCAAGCCAGTGTTTATGCTCCACAGGAGCCTCTTCCTACCCTACTGCATCTAACCCTATCAGCATATCCATCTATTCCATTGTCCCTCATGTATCTTCCCCTCAAATGTATCGATGCTACTTGCCTCAACCACTCCATGTGGGAGTTCCACATTCCCTGGGTAAAGAAGTTTCTCCCGAATTTCTTATTGGTGACTTTCTTATATTTATGACCCCCGAGTTTTGAAGTGCTGTAACAGTACTTAATTGGCTGTAAAGCGCTTTGGAACAAAATGAGGTTGTGAGCGGCGCTACATAAAAAGCAAGTCTTTCTTTCTGGCATGCTAAGCCATTACCTGGACCTTTATCTAGTCACTTGCAGTCGAGATGCAGTGACTGAGCCGTCAATGGGTGCTGATCTTGCAAATAAAAATGTTTGTGTTTGGAAATACAGCCTCTGTCTTCTGTGTGAGCCAGAAAGGCAAAACAAGGAGGAAGGGCAGCAATTGGAAGCTTTGCAGAGGGAAGGAAATTCATGTGTAACTTGTTGTATCCATGAACATACAAACATGGACAGATGGGAATGACAAGATATTTAGCCTGATCAATGATCATCATTACTAGACAATGCAACTTCATGTACTTCCCCATCCAACATCTAGTGATAACTCCTGGGAGAGGCAAAAGGACTAAGGCCAATTTCAGGAAGAATTCCATAGATCACTGAGATAATCAAGCAAGCTTCAAGAGATTGCAGTTGTGTGCATACGTTATTGCTAGTTAAGCTAATCTAACCCCCTCTCTCCCCTTATGTACTCTCACTTGTCTACTCAATGTGCCATGCATTTCATCTCCGAGATAACAACAGTAATGTATTTCTATAGCACCCAAGAAGCTTCACAGGAGCGTAATCAAACAAAATCTGACACCCAGCCGCATGAGGAGATATTAGGACATGTGAGCACCTTTGCCATCTAGGGTTGTCTGCTGGCCGTTAGGGATTTTGAAACCACTAATTGTTTTTATGTGACCAAAGTCACTACTTGAAGGAAATGACAAAATCTTCAATAAAATGAACCATGTTTTCATTTCAGTTAAAAGAAAAAACTGGTGTGGAAGCCTTCCAATAATCCAATAATATAATCGATATTCCATGAAAAGGAAGAATGTGCAAGGTAATGGGGAGAAGGCAGGGGAATGGAACTGAGGGAGTTGCTCTTTCAGAGAGCCAGTGTGGACACGATGGGCTGAATGGCCTCCTGCGCTGTAATGATTCTGTGATTCTGACTGAAATGGCTGATACCGCATTGATCCCGTCTCTACCCTCTATCGAGTGGAAAGCTAATGATAATAGTGTTTGCAGCTCCCGTGGCATTGCTCGCCTCATTTGTTTGCCCTTTACCCGAGGTGCTGACCTGAGTGGCATAGCAGCCTGTATAAAGGTAGCTATTCATGCCATGTGGGCTGGAAGTATTTGCGAGTGCAGTGGTCACAGAACTGGACTGACAACGCTAGAGAATGTGAGTTTGCCATCCCCCCATGACAAGCTATGTAATTCAATTTATGAAAGCTGCCAGATTGTTTGTTAAAATTAAGCTGGGCCACCGATGACCTTCAGGAAAAGAGAGCTGCTACTCCTGTCCGCACATGACACCGGTCCCAGTCTATGTAGTTGACTCTGTAGTGGCCCAGTAAGCCATTCAGTTGTTAATATAATTGCGAGAACACCCAGCTTCTCAGGGCAACTAGGGATGGGCAGGAAATGTGGCTTTGCCGCCACAAGCTGAGAGCAAATCAAAAATAATGTGATTCATCAGCAGGAAGGTGACTTGGGGCAAAGGTGAGAGCTCTCGAACAGGAAGTTCTGGATGGTGTTTATGGTGTGATCGGAATCACTGAAGAATGAAATGTGGGGGGCGCAAATTCAGAATTGACAGAACACACTCTCCAATTCCCTCCTTTCCGTCTCTCCTCTCTCTGCAGTCCACCTGGCTGTGGGACTTATGACGGTTCTGTTGCCAGAGTGTGAGTGAGTGCAAGAGGTAGCTGTGGGGGGAGGGTTATCGATTGGGACAGGGAAAACCCTTTGGGAGCCAATTGCATTGAAGCTTCTGCTGCTGCAACTTCAGCGGAAGCTGAATTTTCACCAAAGTTACAGCGGGGGGGGGGGGGGGGGGGGAGGGCAAGACGTCCCAACGGCATTCACTCGGTCTGTTAAATCTGTCAGTCCTTGTAGTTTCAATAGAATGCTTTCACTACCACAATGGGATAGCATGGCTTATCATCCTGCCCTCTTGCCATTTCTCATTGTGGAGCAAGAGAAATGTCAGACTGGTGGGTCACAGGAAGGAAGACACTGAGTTTGAATCATTCATATCTTTTCTTAACAGCACTTGACTGCTTTTCAAGGGCGTGAGGGTTAAAAAGATCCCAGGGAATGCTCACCCTCTCTCCACATTCGAGGCCCTTTGTATAATTGAGCATATTGGCAGAGACAGGATTTGACTGCTGGAGAATAGATTTTTCAAAACCAATCATTTGAGGTGCATTATGCATATCACTTATGTAAGATTGTATAATGTATGTAACATTTTTACTATAATGAGTAAGACTGATGCTATTGTCATAACACAAATGCTGCCTCTAATGTAAAAATGAATTAGGGAGCAGGGCCACACAGATGAGCACACATTATTAGCTTCAAAACCCAGTGTGTGTTTAAGGATGCCATTTGAATGAATCATTCAGATACAAATCACCGTTCATTCTAATAAAGACATCTCATTAGTCAAAAGGTTTGTTTGCGCATCTTCGCATTTCCCACCTGCCACATAAGCCTTTATGAGGTGACAATTCGCAACTGTGCCGGGGAAACCAGCAACACAGGAGGTACGATCAGAGCGTAACGAAGTAAAACAAGCCCACGCCTCGTTTTTAAAAAAAAAAAAAAATTATGCCATAGGATTTCAGTGTGGATATGTACAAACCAATCTTTGGCCCCCTCCCTCGATTTTGCCTCTCAGTATTTGAACCTACAGCTGGCAGGAGTCAGAGAACGAGCCTGGTCTTTGTCCTTGCTTTAATGTTCACAGGAGTGCCCTTCCATGTCCGGGCGACTGGGATGAGGAATTTCAGTTATGAAGATAGATTGGAGAAGTTAGGACTGTTTTCCTCAGAGAAGAGGAGGCTGAGAGGTGATTTGATAGAGGTGTTCAAAATCATGAGGGGTCTGGACAGAGTAGATAGAGAGAAACTTTTCCCACTCATGAAAGGATCGAGAACGAGAGGGCACAGATTTAAAGTATTTGGTAAGAAAAGCAAAAGTGACATCAGGAAAAACTTTTTCACGCAGCGAGCGGTGAAGGTCTGGAATGCGCTGCCTCGGAGTGTGGTGGAGGCAGGTTCAATTGAAGTATTCAATAGGGAATTAGACAGTGATATGAAAAGGCAGAATGTGTAGGGTTACGGGGAGAAAGCGGGGGAATGACACTAGGTGAATTTGCACTTTCAGAGAGCCGGTACATAGTTCCCTGAAAGTGGCAACACAGGTAGACAGCGTGGTGAAGAGGGCGTATGGCATGCTTGCCTTCATTGGCCGAGGCATTGAGTACAAGAGATGGGACGTCATGTTACAGTTGTACATAACATTCGTTTGGCCGCATTTGGAGTATTGTGTGCAGTTCTGGTCGCCGCACTACAGGAAAGATGTGATTAAGCTAGAGAGGGTGCAGAAAAGATTCACAAGGATGTTGCCTGGTTTGGAGGGCTTGAGTTATAAAGAGAGATTGGATAGGCTGGGTCTGTTTTCCCTGGAGCGAAGGAGGCTGAGAGGGAACATGATAGAGGCATAGATAGGGTAGATAGCCAGAGTCTGTTTCCCATGGTGGGGGTGACTTAAACTAGAGGGCATAGATTTAAGGTGAGAGGGAGGAGGTTTAAAGGGGATCAAAGGGGTAAATTTTTCACACAAAGAATAGTGGGTATCTGGAATGAGCTGCCTGAGGTGGTGGTGGAGGCAGGAACAGTAGCGACATTTAAGAGGCATCTGGACAGGTACTTGAATGAGCAAGGCATAGAGGGATATGGAATTAATGCAGGCAGGTGGGATTAGTATAGATAGGCATTATGGTTGGCATGGACGTGGTGGGCCGAAGGGCCTGTTTCTATGCTGTATGACTCTAAGTATTTAAATTGAGTGGCAGGGCTCAAAGCTGTTTAAAAATGGCATCAGTGCCTGTGCGTAGGACAGACATTGGTGGAATCGAGGTGGGGCGGGGGGAGGTCCGCCCTGGCTATTTAAATGAGCCGTCACGCATCGATTAACATTTTAAACACCTCAGTTGTCCCTATCAAAGGAATACAAGTTAGGTTTATGTCACCTGATCTCATAATTTTACCTGAACTTGGGATCTCTCCGGTCTCCACATCTTAGTGCCATTGAGGCAGTGTGTTTACTTACGACTCTGGGGTTCACCTGTTGAATTTTGTAGGCTTGTTGGTTAAGCCTAACTTCTTTTGAGGGAGTGAAATATTTTATGTTGCTTCTTCTGCACGTGGGTCCCTGCAGTCTCACAGAGGAATCCCTAAGTGACTTTTTAAAAATTCATTTTGTGGGATGTGGGCATCGCTGACTCGGCCAGCATTTATTGCCCATCCCTAATTGCCCTTGAACTGTGTGGCTTGCCAGGCCATTTCAGAGTCAACCACATTGCTGTGGGTCTGGAGTTCCATGTAGGCCAGACCAGGTAAGGACAGCAGATTTCCTTCCCTAAAGTGAACCAGATGGGTTTTTACAACAATCGACGGCTGTTTTATGCTTTATTAGATGATCTTTTTAATTACAGATTTATTACTTGAATTCAAATTTCACCAGTTGCCGTGGTGGGATTTGAACCCATGCCCCCAGAGCATTAGCCTGGGCTCTGGATTACTAGGCTAGTGACATTACCACTAGGCCACTGCCTCCTCCCGACTGATAAAGACAATTGGAAATTCTAGCTTTAGAATTGTAAAATGTTTTGCCTCTGTATTAAGGCAACATTCCTAATTGCTTTGTCATTGGTCCCTATTAATCAGGTGGTAGCATTGATCACATGCTTCTCAGGAACCAATCAGAGAATAGTCAGCCACAAGCATAGGAAGCAGCCGTGACAATTTTATGCTCAAAAGTGAAAGTCATTTGAAATAACATAGAATGAAAAAGTTATAATATTTTCTGTTTTTATTTTAGATTATTGGAATCTGCAATATTCTGCTACTTTTTTCCCTCCTACATTTCATAGTGAATTCTGAATTCGAATGACAGGACAAAGGGGAAGGTATTTCACTATAGGGAAGGAGCAAAGGGTCCTACCAAAGATTACTGATGGTCTAATCATGTGAATAATCCTTTCAGCAAATATCATTCCCCATTAAAGATTAAACAAAGATTAAAAGAAAATGTAATTAATGCACATTTTCCTGCACTGGCCCCATTTGTATTCCTTCTCCATCCAGCCTGACAGGATCTCCTTCAGTGAGGGACCTGGGCAAGCAGCTAAGTGTCTCCTTCGCCACTGCCACTCTACAATGTCACATAGAACTGTGCCAATTCTAATCAACCACAAATTTAAATGGCAGAAAATGTAATAGTTCATAGATTGATATTGAAGTGATTGTAATAAAGCATTCCTTCAGCCTGCACATTACTTTAGTCCTTCAACTCTCACGGGCAACTGGAGACACTGTGGCAGCAAAGCACATTGAAATTTTTGTTTGGTGTATTAGGTTTTTGTCCCAGTTTCTCCTGATATTACTGGCTGCCCTCCAGTACCTTGGCCTTACATACTTGTGAGACCCACGTTGAAAGCCAGGAGGCTGTTTGTTATTGATTTTGTGTGCTTTGCACTTAATATTCCCAATGGTTCAGCATTACAGTTCACTCCCGTAAGCAGACTTCATGTCCCCTATGATCCGGAGTGCACCATCACTGCCCAGTATCATTTTCAATGAAAATGTGACTCATGAATTACTCCCATAAGCAGACCTTGCGCCCCCCCTATGATCTGGAGACCACCTCTACTACCCAATATTTGACAGTGTGACTCTGGAATTACAGCATCCTTGTTGGGCATACTGACTATTGTAATATCACATATGCCACTACAGTCAAGCCCTGTTGATGTCTTCAGCATAACATCTACGCATATATACTTTCCAGTGGGGATCCAGGGCAGGAACGCTAGTTGATGTTTTACCCCCTCTTAACCCTGAGGCATTGAGACTGACGTTGCCACCTGTCTCATGCCCCAGTGATATGGCTAACTCAGCAGAAACTGGGAAATGACCCTAAGGACTCCCAATCTGACTGTCGCAGTCACATTCCAGCCTGTACCGACTGAGCAATTTGGAAAGGTGGTTACAAATTTTCCTGTCAACCTTAACTTGTTGTCAACGATAACCCATTATTTTAAATGGAATGAGTATTGACACCACTATGTTAGCCAATGAATTGGAGGCAGAGCGCGACTTACAGCAGTCGGTTTATTTTACAGCAGGGTCTATTTTTACAGAATCTCCGTGAACGAGGGCAAACTTGTGACTGAAACTATTGCAGAATTATGTGAGAGAAAGGTAGGTCCATAATATAGATTTTGTGCGCAAAATTAATTCCCATCATTTTAAAGCAATGTGGGCTCCAAGTGTGATTGACGGCTTAATTACCCAATCACCTCCATTCTGTGTCACTCTATGTGGCCTTTTTAAATAGGTATATGCTGGTGTTAAGAAGACGCATGTTCTCATAGGGAAACAAAAAGCAGATGAGCGAAGACCGAGCTTTCACTCCAGACAAAATAGAAAACTTTACAGCAAGCACAAAAGTTTCAAATATAAATGAAACTGTGTCAAAACTTTCAACTGTTGTCTATTAGTAATGCATCTTCCCACTCAGGGCTATTTTTATAAACTGCTGCATGTGCTGTCTGATTCATCAAAACCTTGCCCTTTCGAAGCTCTGCAAAGGCTGAATGGCTTTTCGCCAATCTCCTGTTGAAGATGGGAATTTGGGAGAATCCCAAAGGAATGCCAGGGCCAGTAACTTGACGTTAAACAGTCAAACGCGAGGAGTGACATTTTAAGACTGAGTGCTCCTGGGGTGTGAGCACACACTGGGAATTTAGGCAGGGCGTGAATAGAGTAAGAATCATGTTGGATCTCTTGACTTGCACATCTAAAGTTCCTGGTGTCCATTTCGGCCATGTGAAGCTCTTTCCCAGGAGACACCAAATGGCCCTGCTGTTGCCATTCACACCTCCTCTAGACCCATCATTTGTTTCTTTACTTGTCCCATTGCCATCTCCTTTTGCCTTGCACCATCATCCCTGTTGACACTTAATCTCGCCTGTCCTCCAGCCTATCACAGATCTTCCCTTTTGTTCCTTCCCCTCATCCCACCCCCCTTTCCCTGCCTCTGCACTTGCTTAAAATCTGTTACATCTCCGTCTTCCTCCAGGTCTGATAAAAGGTCATCAGCTTGAAACGTTGACTCCGTTTCTCTCTCCACGGATGCTGCCTGACCGGCTGAGTATTTCCGGCACTTTCTCTTCATATTTCAGATTTCCAGCAGCTGCAATATTTTGCTTTTTGAGGTGGGCGATTGGTAAGTTGCAGATGTCAGTTTCCCGTCTGTAGACTCTGTTATGTGTGGAGCTGTGGTGGGATCTTCTCTTGAGGCACACTGAGTTCGGGAAAACCCACTGGGAACTGTTCAGGTCGCTGGCTGGAAGCCTAACCATTCTAGCAAATTTCAGCCACGCTTCCCGAAGTTTTCCAGTGGTCAGAAAATCCGTGACAGGCGGGGGGAGGGCGGGGGGTTGGGGGTGGTGGTGGTTGGCGGGAGCTAGCAATCTCCTGGTGTGTATATCCGAGGGAGGGGAATATGGCAAGAGAATCCAATGAGCCATCCGAGGAAACCCAAGCCAAACGTTTGACCAGGTTGCAGTTCCAGTACCTGATCAACAGATGGCGCCACTTAGCCTTCCCATTTATATAGAATTTCCACAATTTTTCCATTGCAGAAATAGGCCATTCCACCCAACTGGCGTATGCTGGTGTTTAAGCTCCACACGAGCCTCCTCCCAATCCTCTTCATCTAACCCTATCAGCATAACTTTCCATTCCTTTGTCCCACAAGTACTAATCTTGTTTCCCTTTAAAAGTTCCATTGTATCTGTGACCCGAGTCCCCCAACAGCAGCACCCTGGTACTGAGGCATGGGCCTCTACTCCTTGCACGCTCCCTAATGTGCAGACCACAGAAATCAGACAGAGGGAACAAATATCTACCACCATAAGATTTGACTGGGCCCATCCGTCAACTAAAGCCTCCAAAACCCTGCAGAGAAACAGCAAATCTTAATTGCATGAGTCGAGATCCCAATGTACAAAAGGGAATTCCTTTTTGTGATGGAACATTCAATCTTCTGACCCTAGGAACTGCATCTATTATAGTAGTGTTGAGGTACAAAACATGGGAAAGTTACTGCATATGGATGAAGTGCTGTGAAATCTCACAACTTTCTTTTAGCTCGGTGCATTTATGTGCGTGGAAATCGCGTATTAGTACTTCAATTGCTTCCCCTCATTGTCTGTCTTCATTTTGTCAATGCTCATTGCTCCTTGCAGATTTCCTCTCTTTATGCTCCTAAATACACCAGCCTCAGTACCCAACACTCTTTATAACCCTCGCCCTGTTGAAATCAAGGTTCTTCAATTTAGATTTGGAGGTTGTGTGTTGTAAAACGGGTGATCGTGAATTGTCAACCTGTTTTACATCCCTTCCCATCTTAATTTCCATGGACAGATGTGTGTGTGTGTGTGTGTGTGTGTATTAATTGTTGATGTTTTGTCTGGGTTGTGTTGAATTTGGTTATATGAGTGAGAGAGAGAGTGGAACAGATTTTACCACAAAATACCTAAACAATTGTGTAATATCTTACAATAGTAATTGAGTTGTCCGCCTTGTTGGAGTAACGGGGTCGATTTACCGAGTCTTTGCCTGTCGCAAGTGCGTTTTGGAAACTGACGGGCACTGTGACTTTCCTCGGGTGTGAATGTTGTGATGGCCAAAGTCCATTGTCACAGGTAAACGACTCTGAAAACCAGGCTGGTTATCTTTACTTTGTGGTGCAAGGTGGTTTAGGCAATGATTCGATTTTAAAATTCTCATCCTTGTTTTCAAATCCCTCCAAGACCTCGCCCTCCGTATTTCTGTAACCTCCTCGGGCCCCACAACCCTCTGAGATCTCTGCACTCCTTGAATTCCCGGCTCTTGGGCATCCCCAATTTTAATTGCTTCACCTTTGGCGGCTGTGTTTTCAGTTGCCTGGGCTCTAAGCTCTGGAATTCTCTTCCTAAACCTCTCCGCCTCTCCATCTCTCTCTCCCTCCTTTCAGACACTCTTTAAAACCTACCTCTTTGACCAAGCTTTTCATCATCTCCCCGAATATCTCCTTTCGTGGCCACAATTTTATTTGATAACGCTCCTGTGATGCCTTGGGAGATTTTATTATGTGAAAGGCGCTATACAGATACAATTTGTTGTTCTCTCACCCAACCTAAACCCTGCGCTTCACGCTGTCTAATTGTATTAGTGCCTTGTGTGTGTTTTTTAAAACATAACTCAGCCTCTTACCCCCCCAAAATGTACAAAGAACAAAGAAAATTACAGCACAGGAACAGGCCCTTCGGCCCTCCAAGCCTACACCGATCCAAATCCTCTATCTAAACCTGTCGCCTATTTTCTAAGGGTCTGTATCTCTTTGCTTCCTGCACATTCATGTATCTGTCTAGATACATCTTAAAAGACGCTATCGTGCCCGCGTCTACCACCTCCGCTGGCAACGCGTTCCAGGCACCCACCACCCTCTGCGTAAAGAACTTTCCACGCATATCCCCCCTAAACTTTTCCCCTCTCACTTTGAACTCGTGACCCCCTAGTAATTGAATCCCCCACTCTGGGGAAAAAGCTTCTTGCTATCCACCCTGTCTATACCTTTCATGATTTTAGAACATTAGAACATTACAGCGCAGTACAGGCCCTTCAGCCCTCGATGTTGCGCCGACCATCTGACCTACACTATTCCATTTTCATCCATATGTCTATCCAATGACCACTTAAATGCCCTTAAAGTTGGCGAGTCTACTACTGTTGCAGGCAGGGCGTTCCACGCCCCTACTACTCTCTGCGTAAAGAAACTACCTCTGACATCTGTCACCCCTCAACTTAAAGCTATGTCCCCTCATGTTTGCCATCATCATCCGAGGAAAAAGACTCTCACTATCCACCCTATCTAACCCTCTGATTATCTTGTATGTCTCTATTAAGTCACCTCTCCTCCTCCTTCTCTCTAACGAAAACAACCTCAAGTCCCTCAGCCTTTCCTCGTAAGACCTTCCCTCCATACCAGGCAACATCCTAGTAAATCTCCTCTGCACCCTTTCCAAAGCTTCCACATCCTTCCTATAATGCGGTGACCAGAACTGCACACAATACTCAAGGTGCGGCCTCACCAGAGTTTTGTACAGCTGCATCATGACCTCGTGGCTCCTAAACTCGATCCCCCTACTAATAAAAGCTAACACACCATATGCCTTCTTAACAGCCCTATTAACCTGGGTAGCAACTTTCAGGGATTTATGTACCTGGACACCAAGATCTCTCTGCTCATCTACACTACCAAGAATCTTCCCATTAGCCCAGTACTCTGCATTGCTGTTACTCCTTCCAGAGTGAATCACCTCACACTTCTCCGCATTAAACTCCATTTGCCATCTCTCAGCCCAGCTCTGCAGCCTATCTATGTCCCTCTGTACCCTACAACACCCTTCGACACTATCCACAACTCCACCGACCTTTTGTACACCTTTTTGTACACCTCAATCAGGTCCCCCCTCAACCTCCGTCTTTCTAATGAAAATAATCCTAATCTACTCAACCTCTCTTCATAGCTAGCGCCCTCCATAGCAGGCAACATCCTGGTGAACCTCCTCTGCACCCTCTCCAAAGCATCTACATCCTTTTGGTAATGTGGCGACCAGAACTGCACGCAGTATTCCAAATGTGGCCGAACCAAAGTCTTATACAACTGTAACATGACCTGCCAACTCTTGTACTCAATACCCCGTCCGATGAAGGAAAGTATGCCGTATGCCTTCTTGACCACTCTATTGACCTGCGTTGCCACCTTCAGGGAATGTCGCTAATATTGAGCTTCCAGTAGTCCCTTTTCCTTTGATTTAATTCTGGCCCATTCATCATCCGAAATGAGGGAAATCAGCACCGAGTCAGAGGCTGTGCTGCGCATATGTTAACTGTGGTGGCCCAATCACCTGGAGCTGCTGCCCAGGCTGTTGAGATCATTCCCATCTAGCATCCAGTTTATCGAAGCTTGGTAGGGAGATGCGTCAGCCAATTGTCGCACAGCAAGCTCCCGCAAACAGCAATGTGATAATGACCTGTTAAAGCTGTTAATCGTACGATAAATATTGGCCCAGGACACAAGGGGGGAAGGTCACCCTGCTCCTCTTCAAATATTGCGTGGGATTTTTTACATCTACTTTGAGCGGACAAGCATGGGCCTTGGTTTGGCGTCTCATCCGAAAGACCGCAGCCCCTGACAGTGCTGCACTCCCACAGTACTGCACTGGCGCGTCAGCCTGCTTTAGATGCTCAAGTCTCTGGATTGGAACTTGATGTCTGATTGAGAGGTGAGTGTGCTGCCGACAAACCAACGCTGACACTATTTTTGCAGCACAGGCAAATTTCACACAGCAAGATCCCACAAACAGTGGTGAGAATGAATGTTGTTGTATTGTTTTCAGTGGTGTTAGTTAAGGGAGGAGCATTGACCAGGGGATTGGGAGTACTCCCCTCTCCTTGTCAGATTGTGGCAGGCAAATGGGATCTAATGTCCTATCCAAATGACAGCACCTCCAACAAGACAGCATTCTCTCACTACTGCCTCAGAATGTCTGCCTTTAGTCCTTCCAGTCTGAATTTTGCCTTTCATTCACAATTGACAGACAATTTTGAATCTTTATTTTTCTTCTGTTGCCACTTGGTGGAGGTGCGAGATAGCATTAGTGTCACATTAACGATACTAATCCCGTTTATCAGCACAGAAAATTCTGCACCCTCATTGCCTCCTCAATGGTACGTGGACATGCATCTTTCATAGATTAGGAGACGTCATCGGAGATCAAAACTTCCTTCTCGTGCGGATTCCTGGCGGCAGAGTGACTTCTGTGCTCCTGCTATTTGCGGCCCCTGACCCCAGCTTGTCATTCGCGACCCCCTGACCCCCAACTCCCACTTATGACACACCTGGGCTACTCATCCCCGGTGCTTTGAGGAAAGTAACATTTTCAGATCTAGTGTCTGCTGTCAATCAGTGAGTCGGAAGGTTGTGGGGTTCGAGTCCCACTCCAGAGACTTGAGATCAAAGTCCAGGCTGACACTCGGGTGCAGTACTGAGGGTGTGCTGCACTGTCGGAGTTTCCGTCCTTTGGATGAGATGTTAAACCGAAGCCCCCTCTGCCCTCTCAGGTGGATGCCAAAGATCCCTCGTCATTATTTGAAGAGCAGGGGGAGTTCTCCCGGGTGTCCTGGCCAATATTTATCCCTCAACTAACATCATAAAAACAGATGATATGGTCATTATCACATTGCCGTTTTGTGGGAGCTTGCTGTGTGCAAATTGACTGCTGTGTTTTCTACATTACAACAGTGACTACACTTCAAAAGACTTTGGGACATCCTAAGGTTGTGAAAGGCGCTATAAAAATGCACATCTTTCTTTTTTATCTGAGTAATTTGAGAAGTGAGATATGGTAAGGGCAACATGTTTGGGAGGAACCAGTGACTTTGGACCTATGGTCGCCCGAAGCTCTCCAAGACTCACAGTACGTCTGAACCAGGCATCTCTCTCTGCCAGCCCACACAAGTACACATCAGTGCACATCAGCGCATCATTAGTGACCTTGAGAGAGCCTGAGCTTTATACACAGAAGGACCTGTGTTAGCTCAAACTGTTCCTTGTAATATTAGGCGATATCAGGCCTGAGCCAGAAAAACACAATTGCATTACTTAACAAACTGAGGAAGCCCTTGCATTTATATAGCACCTTTCACAACCCCAAGACATCCCACAGTGCTTTACCGCCATTGAAGTGTAGTCACTGTTGTAATGTAGGAAACGTGGCAGCCAATTTGCACACAGCAAGATCCCACAAACAGCAATGTGACAATGACCTGCTAATCTGGTTTAGTGCTGTTGATTGGATGATAAATGTTGGCCAAGCCACTAGGGAGAACTCAACTCATGCAGTCATAGAGTTATACAGCACAGAAAGAGGCCCTTCGGCCCATCATCTCCATGCCGGCCATCAAGCACCTCTCTATTCTAATCCCATTTTCCGGCACTTGGCCCGTAGCTTTGTATGCTATGTCGTTTCAAGTGCTCATCTAAATACTTCTTAAATGTTGTGAGGGTTCCTGCCTTTACCCCCCCTTCAGGTAGTGTGTTCCAGTTTCCAACCACCCTCCTGGTGAAATCTCTTCTCCTCAACTCTTCTCTAGACCTCCTGCCCCTTACCTTAAATCTATGCCCTCTGGTTATTGACCCCTCCGCTAAGGGAAATAGTTTCTTCCTATCTAACCTATCAATGCCCCTCATAATTTTGTATACCTCAATCAGGTCCCCCCTCAGCCTTCTCTACTCTAAGGAAAACAACCCTAGCCCTATCCAGTCTCTCTTCATAGCTGAAATGCTCCAGCCCAGGCAACATCCTGGTGAATCTCCTCTGCACCCTCTCCAGGGCCATCACATCGTTCCTATAGTGTGGTGCCCAGAACTTGGTGCTCAGAATGGTACACAGTACTCCAGCTGTGGCCTAACTAGCACTTTATACAACTGCTCTTCACAATACAAATGTGGGATCTTTAATGTCCATGTGAGAGGACAGATGGGGCCTTGGTTTATCATCTCGTTCAAGCGACAGCATAGCAATCCCTCTCTACTGCACAGTCAGCCAAGATTTGGTATTCAAGTGTTGAGAGCAGGAATTGAACCCACAATCTTCCAATTCAGAGCCAAGAATGCTACCAGCTGAGCCAGGGCTGGCATCATGGAGGGAGCCCTTCTAACTTGGAAGATTCAGAAGGGACTGAATAGAGGCTCAAAAAATCCAAAATGAATTAATTTGAAACATCGGACTGTGCAGTAGATGTAGCAGTGCATTGTAAGGGATCTTGGCATCGAGTAATTTATGTTAAGTAAGTGCCTGATATCTTGCGTTCAATTTGATCATCACTTCTCCAGTGAACCGCACTGCATGCCCACATGCATGTTATTACTTAATTTAAACACTTTGGGGGTCATCCAGGAAAGCATGAATAATGCAGCCTCCTCTTGTATTATCGCTTATTTATAACTTTCTCCCTGTATCATTTCATAAAGTCGGCAGATATTTCTCCTGACATCTGAAGAATGAGTTCTTCTGAAGTAATAGTTCTGTACTGTACAAGAAGTTAACTTGACATTTGTAAAATTATAGCATAATACTCATCTCTTTCTTGTGCCAAGGAATATTAGGAGTAGCAAATGACACATCTTTTCTGTTGGACTGTGATGGAGCCTAACAAGGTGAAAAATAGAAACAGAACATTGATATAAGTACTCGGGTCACGGACAGAATTATTGAGTGTTCTGGTTGAGGAGGGGTCAACAATATCTTACATTTATATGGTGCCTTTAACGTAGTAAAACCTCCCCAGAGCACTTCATAGGCACGGTTACCAAACAGAATTTTGATACAGAGTAACCTAAGGAGATATTAGGACAAGTGACGAAAAGCTCGGTCAAAGAGGTCGGTATTAGGAAGTGTCTTTAAGGCGGAAAGGGAGGGGTAGAGAGACGGAGAGGTTTTAGGGAGGGAATTCCAGAGCTTAGGGCCCAGGCAGCTGGAGGCACGGTCACCAATGGTGGAGTGATGAAAATCGGAGCTGACTCAAGAGGCCAGAATTGGAGGAGCAGGAAGACTTTGAAGGGTGGGTCTGGAGGAGGTTACGGAGATAGGGAAAGGCGAGGCCATGGAGGGATTTGAAAACGATGAGAATTTTAAAATCGAGGCACTCGAGAGGCAATGACACCCAATTGTGAACAGACGGATAGTCACTTCCACCGGAAAGTTTTGATCAGGAAGTCAGCAAGAGGTTTACTAACGGTTCTTGCCGGTTAAAATGCTCCAAGCCTCCTGACGATGGTATTGGCTGTTCACTTTGACATGGTACCACCTGGGTTGGCAGTATGTCAACACACACAGACATCAAGTACAAGTTCAACATACTACTGCAGTCGCCTGGCACAGACATGATGGGCTGAGTGGCCTCCTTCTATGGTCGTAACTTTGATCCAACCCAACCTGACAGGAACAGCCACGGATGCTTGGTGAGGTTTGAGCTCCATAGAGAGTTAGGTTGTCAGAAGTACAAGTGTTTGGAATGTGAAAGGAAGCCAAGTTTCTCGGGGGATGGATTATGATGGAGATTCAGGATCTCCACATGGGGTCAGAAAGTAGGTCGCATAGAATATAACAGACAAAGTAGGATTAAGAGTGGAGTCATTGGGAATAAAGAGGATGACTGGTTCTTAGTAGGAAAGTACTTGCATTCGTAACTTTCATTACAAGTCAGTGGTGTGCGGAAATCTACTCTTGGGTTGAAGTTCCACTTGTTTATTTTCTCTATGACATGGCAAAGTAGATCTTTGATCTCTTCTATCTTTCTGACCTCTTCCAGGCCTACAACCCTACGTGATCTCTGAGCTTCTCCAATTTTGGTCTCGAGAACATCCCCGATTTGCATCACTCCACCATTGGTGGCCTTGCCCTTCAGCTGCCTGGACCTCATGTTCTGGAATCCCATCCCTAAACCTCTCCAGCTCTCTATTCCCCTTTAGGGTGCTGCTTACAACGTACCTCTATGAGAAAGCTCTTTGGCCTCCTGTCTTCATATCTCAGGACATGGCGCGGTGTCAAACTTTGCTTGATTACGCTTCGGTGAAGCACCTAGGGACATTTTACTATGTTATAGGTGCTATATAAATGCAGGTTTTTGTTGGAAAGTCAGTTCTTTATCCTTTACTTCTGATCCTAAGAAACAACACAAAATAGCTTTACTGAAATATGTAATTTTTTTTAGAACAGTATGTTTTGCCCAGATCTCCGAGATAGAGACAGGGTGTCCGTCATCACCAAAGCACATTCCGTAATTGTCATAAGAAAAGGAAACTATGGACAATTGTCAAAGAAAGAACTTGCAACTAAACTTTGCCCTGAAATGAAAGTTGTTGTTTGCCCATTGTTTCAGCAGAGGGCAGTATTGTTCCAGACATTACAGTGCACAGCCCTTGCGAGTGTCTTGCCAGCCGACAGCTCAGATGTTCTGTATCACAATGCTCTAGAAAGCCTGTTAATTTTTGAACCAAATTTAATGCGAAATGTTTTTTGACAACAATGGCTCTGTGTGTGCGTGCCTTTGCCATTTGAATAGTAGCAGAGACTGCAATTAGTTTGTTCTTTGTGGTCTTGGATGTTGCTCGTTCAAGACACCACTGTAGACTTTCAGGTTCTCTATCCCCCTTTGCCATAGACAAACTTGTGTTAAGCAACAAGTAGAAAACCATCAGATGGCGGTGCTGTGGAGGGAAGCATCTAACAGCTCTGTGGCAACGTCTTGACTGCATGGACTGCAGCGGTTCAAGAAGGCGGCCTTGGGTATTTCCCAGTGGTTGCTGAGAAACACACGTACAAGCCAGCGATGGGAATCAGACTGGAGGCCTGGATGGATAGCGAGACCCGCTGAGCACCTTCGGGCCTAACAGTGAGATTTATTGTGATTTTTTGGGACTGTCGGAACCCACCTGCCTTTTCATTACTGACAAAACAACAACAAATTGCATCTATTTGGCACCTTTACCATTGGAAAACAACCCAAGAGACTCCGCAAGAGCATAATTACATAAAACCGTATTGGCTAAAAGCTTGTTCATAGAAAGCAGATTTTAGGAAGGGACTTAAAAGGGAGGTGAAGGAACAGAGAGGTGTAGGGAGGAAATCATAGGTCTGCAACATGTATCTATTAAGTTTATGATGATGCTCCTGTTTTACTATGGGGGAGGCTGTGGTGTAGTGGGAATAGCACTGGGCTAGGAATCCAGAGACCCAGGCTAATGCTCTGGGGACATGGGTTCAAATCCCACCACGGCAGATGGTGAAATTTGAATTCAGTTAATAAATCTGGAATTAAAAAGCTAGTCTAATGGTGGCCATGGAATAATTGTCACGAAAACCCATCTCGTTTACTAATGCCAATTAGGGAAGGAAATCAGCCATCCTTACCTGGTCTGGCCTACATGTGACTTCAGACCCACAGCAATGTGGTTGACTCTTAAAATGCCCTCTGAAATGGCCGAGTAAGCCACTTGGATCAAGGGCAATTGGGGATGGGCAATAAACAAACAGCAACACCCACATCCAATAAAAAAAAATGTTACAGATGCAAGTTGTGACAATGCTTCAAAACAAATTCATTCACACTTTGTGATGTTCTGAAGTGAATGAAAGTGACTGTGGAAATGAAAGCCTTTATCTTATCACATGGATTCTTAACATTTTTCTCTCTCCATTAGCTAAAATGGCCAGTAAATTCCATTCAGTGCTCAATTTGGTTCTACAAGGCCTTCATGATTCATCTAACTGCTGCCGAGACTTTTTTTTTCCTGGAGATTTTACCCAGAGTGTTTTCCATCGAGCCTCTTTATAATCCGTGCTACATTAGTTTTACCCGCGGTGACTTTTTTCCCAACATTCTCATTTCAAATTTACAGAAATGCTTCGATAATCCCGTGTCAGGAACTACAAGAGGGATTTTCCGAAAAGCAAGCTTTATCCATTAAGTCGAGAATTTTACGTTAAGAAATCCATTTTGTGAAATAACTGAGTGTGAATTACGTTACTACAGTGTGTTATCCAGAACAGTACTGTCGATGATTTAAAAAAAAGACATTAATAACATTTATGCACTGAGCTACTTTCTATAAAATATACTACAGGGTAGCATAGTGGATCAGACTGGAGGCTCTTATAAATCTTCAGTAAAACGACAGGCATTAAATAAGGATATTGAACAAATAATCTCTTTGCAACTACGGGTTTACAAAGAGTTTCAGAAAAGAAAAACTTGCAATTATATAGCACCTTGTCACATCCTTAGAACATTCCAACGCACTTTACACCCAAAGGATTACTTTTGAAGGCCGACGTCCATTGTTCTTTTTTTTAATTGGTTCTTGGGATGTGGGCATCACTGGCAGGGCTGGCCATGAGAAGGTGGTGGGTAGGCCTTCATCTTGAAGCCCATGTGGTGGAGGTATGGGACTTCCTGGATTTTGACCCAGTGACAATGAAGTAACAGCTGATATGTGTTCAAGTCGGGATGGAAATCCGATATTGGCGATGTTGGTTGAGGGAGAAAGATTTACCAGGACACTCACTCTTCCTCGAATAGTGCCAAAGGGTCTGTTACGTTCAGGCAGAAGAGGCACTGCTTTGATGTCTCTTCTGAAAGCTCAAGGCCCACACCATTGGCACTGCCACCTCATAGATGGTACATGCAAGATGGATGTCTCAAAGCACTTTACAGCCAATGAAGTACTTTTGAAGTCACTGTGGTGATGTATGAAATGCGGCAGCCAATTCGAGCACAGCAAGCTCCCATAAACAGCAATGTGATAATGACCAGATAATCTGTTTGAGTGATGTTGATTGAAGGATAAATATTGGCCCGGTCACCTGGGATAACTCCCCTGCTCTTCTTCAAATAGTGCCATGGGATCTTTTGCATCCATCCGAGGAGGTAGATGGGGACTCGGGTTAAGGTCTCATCCAAAAGGTGGCACCCCTGACGGCGCAGCACTCCCTCAGTACTGCACTAGTGTGTCAGCCTTGATTTTTACACTCAAGACCTGGAGTCGGACTTGAACCCCGAACCACTACCAACTGAGCCGCAGCTGATACACATGGGAGAACAGATGGGTTAGGGCCATGTGCAGGGCACATTCACGGAGTGGGGCACCTTTCTGGGGGAGGGGGGGGGATCTTTTCCCCCTCTTTAATATCTGCCTTCCCATCAGTGCCTGTTCCAAATGGGAATCACTTAGGCAGTTCGACCATTTAAAAAGAGCACAGGGGTCTAAAGCAGCAAGTGGACAACTAATATACTGGCTGCATGCCCCCTTAGTGCTAGCTGCCTTGCACCTGTTGCAGGCCTCAGACTCCCATCTGATTTTCCAGGGAAGGAGTCCCTCTCCTGTTCATTCCCTATTGCCCTGAAGTGCCAGCTGAAGTCCGTAGAGGGATTTGAACCCACACTTTCTGTTCAGAGGTGAGAGCATCAACATCCTGGTAATTACACTTATTATCTCATTCAGTTACTGAACCATATTACACCCCTTGATCAGGTAGAGAGACGAGCAACAGAGATGATTCCTGGCATCAGGAACTTAGGGAAAGTTAAGGAAGTTGGATTTGTTTACTTTGGAGAAGAGGAGACTTTGAAGGAAAGGCAGTGTCATTTTCAAGATAAATCAGGGCCACAGTTAGTTGTGGTCACCGGCGGGGAAATGTCTTTAAGAGAAAATCTTTAGAAGGAAGAAGGGCTCGGGAATTCTGACAAAATGGAGGGGGGGTGGGGGGGGGGGGGGTGGAGATTTACAGTGAAGTACGAGGTGGACCTTTTTAAAAATTTATTTGGGGATCACTCATCCATAATTGGCCGTGAGAAGGTTAAGCTACTATCTTGAATACAACTGAGTGGCTTCCTAGGCCATCCCTGAGCCAACCACATTGCTGTGGGTCTGGAGTCACATGTAGGCCAGACCAGGTAAGGATGGCAGATTTCCTTCCCTAAAGGTTACTAATGAATCAGATGGGTTTTCAAACAATAATCCAGTAATTTCATGGCATCATTACTGATACTGCTTTTTTCAATTCCAAATTTATTTTGTTAATTGAATTTAAACACCCCGGCTCTTATGGGAGAATTTGAAGCCATGTCTGCCAATTATTAATCTAGCCTTTTCAATTAACATAGCCACCATGCTACCATACCCATTTCTATTGGGGCTAATGGTTTCTTCTATTCCTAAAGGTCTTCGCATTAACGTGTACTACACTTGCTTAGATGATTAAAGAGTAAAACCCCCACCACACAAATGGGAGTAAGCATGTTGCAGCAATGACATCCAGGGTCTCCTCTTGTATCGAATGGCATCCAGATGGAATGTTCCGGAAATTGTGAAATAAAAGCGGCCATTTTTTTAAACCACTCCAACTTTACTGTTTATTGGATATAAAGCTCATCAAAGGCTGATTAAGACGGTTTTTAGGAAAGCAGACTGCTAAATAATGAACAGCTTGTACAGCTAGCCCATTAGTGGCGATGACATTTGAGGGCTGATTGTTTTATTCTTTGAATGCGAGATGGTGACAATGAGTCTTGCCTAAACATCAGGAAATTGTGTTCCTTACAGCCAGTGTATAAAAGGAGATATTCATTCCATCAATCGGGGATGGGTTGAAAGGAGGGTCACAGAGGAATGGGACAGCGGACTAAATCATTATATGGGGAGAGAGAGAGACAGAGAGACGGCCCCTTAAGGAGATCTCTTTACAAGGCAACATTCCACAATACTATCCTAATGATCCTTCTTATTCCTGCCCTTTTCTTGCTTCCCTGGAAGATCAGTTCCAAATAAAAGGTATGTGGGGGGCCATACTGATGGGAGGCTCCAACTTTATTCTCTGTCACACTCTTTATCCTCAGTATTTTGTCAACTTTGTCATGGTCATTCCACCGTTGCACCTCCCCCTCACAGTCTACATATGTCATCCGACACATTTGCTCTTCTCCGCATCCTCACTCTGTTAAAACCAAGGCTGTCACCGTTTTCTGCTCTGACTCATTCTCAACAAGACCGCAAAACTGTGGAGCTCCTTCGCTCTTTCACACCACGCCCTCCTTCCTACAATCTGCGAGCTCGTAAAACCCTGAGTCACCTCATGACTCCCTTCTGATTTCCCCTGTCTTTTCCGACGTTGGTGATGACTTGATCTTCCATTTAGATTTCTCAACTTTCACCAATCTTCAGCTTTACTATTTGCCTTTTTTTTTTAAAGGGTACAGATGTCTATATTTCCCCTTTAAGCAGTCAGCACTCGGGTACGCTCGGCAACTTAGACACACATGACTTGCCGGAGAAGTTTGATGGGCTCCTTTCTGTTACCTTTCACACAAAGTAACATGAAGGCGATTTTACAGCACGGTGTTGCAGCAGACATTTTTGAGGGTGGAGTCTTCCTTAAACGAACATTGATCGACAAGGTTTATGCGGGGTTTGGGGGTGGGTGAGGGGGTGCAGGAAGAAAAGTGGAGTTAAAGCCACAATCAGATCAGCCATGATCATATTGAATGGCAGAGCAGGTTCAAGGGGCCGAGTGGCCTAGTCCTGCTCCTAGTTCTTATGTTCTTTGTTTAAGAAGTGAGGAATCCCATATTTAGGGAAGAAAAGACCCTGCCATACTTGAATATATTTTCGTCAGACATATTTTTGGAGCCACTGAACTGCCTGTTTTGATGTTTCAGCTGAATGTTGAAGATTTAATGCCACAATTTGAAGGGGAACAGGAGGTTCTCCTGATGTTCTCGTCAACGTTCCTCCCGTTCAAAACAAATTTCATGGTCATTCACCTGATTGCTGTCTGTGAAATCTTACTGTGTACAAAATGGCTGCTGCGTTTGCCTTACTTAACAGTTAATACACTTTAAAGTGTTGGAACGCAGGTGAGTTGTTTCTGACAGAAAGCTTCACTGATTTGCCCCTAAGTGGATGATTGATTACTGCTGATTTATTACCCTCTGTGGCCGAGCTGGTAGCCGATGTCAGTCACACCCAGGCTCCGGTAAGAGTGCTCGGAGGCGGGAACTCATTAGCGAGATGTGGGCTGGAATTTTATGATTGGGCACACTGTGCCCGACGGAGGGCCACCCCTGATGCCCCAACCTCCCCCAGCGCCCAACATGCCCCCCCGCTCCCCACCTCCCCCCCCCCCCCCACCCCCCACGCCCAGTCGCCCTCCCTCGCCTTGCCGGGGCCCAACCAATCGCTCCCGGTGAGGCCCTAAAAACATACCCGTGCTGTGGGGCTCCCTGACATGTTCAGTCTTCAGCTGGGTTGCAGTCCCAGTAGTGGCCACAGGGAGCGGTGGCCACTGCTGGGGCGAAGAGCTGCCGGTCCGCTGATTAGCCGGCAGCTCCATTGGGCGGGACTTCCTGCCTCAATGAGGTGGAAGTCCCGCCTAAGACCAATTAAGGGCCTGGGGACTGTAAAATCTGGTCTGGATCCCCAGGTCCGGCGGAGGTAGGATGGCCACCAACCTTTCAGTCGGTCACCATAAAATTCCGGCTGTGAGATTTTCTAAAATTCCCACCCTCCACCAGTCCCCCAACCTCCAAAGCCACCTCTGCTTGGCTGATAAGGTTCCGCCCATCGTATGCATGCCAGCTCTTTGAAAGACCAATCCAGTTAGTCGCCTGCTCCATTTCTTTCTCCTTTGCCCTGCAAATAAAATTCAAGTCTTCCCTTAAAACTCAAAGGCACTGCTTATGAAAATAGCTGCACAAGTATGAGCTGAGTGATCCAGTCTACTCCCAATATAAAACAGCAATGCAAACTTTTAGCTGTCGATCAACTTAATCCAGCCATCCAAAAACAAGGACTTTCAAAAGTAGAGGCTAATATGAGCAATGTCTTGACATCAAAGAGTGATGTAAATCATCAACGTCTCAGCAAGACACCATCAGCAAACAGAGAATTTTTAGTTATCTTTACGAACCACAGGATTCTTTTTGAAATGTCTTCAGTATAAATATTTATATAGCGTGATCAATACATCTTTACTGAGCTTGGTTAAACTCTTCTCTATCCCTATCACCTGAAGCATGGACTGAACTCTGGGTACATAAATAAAAAAGGCCGCTCACATCAAGCTTTGTATTTTAGCTCATGCTTTTTTTCCCCTCCTTGTCTGTGATCCGTCAGCTTTCAATAAATATTCAGCTGGAAGCTCCCTTTGGCGAAGCAACATTATTCGTCGGGTAGCTGATCCCAAACAGACCAGGCTTGACTGTTGGCGTTAATGATCCAAGTCATGGCAGTGACAGGAGCGAGTGCTACATCTAGACTCAGGCCAGGCGCCAGCGGGCACCGGGAACTGGATTTAGCGCCAAGGATGCAGGTACCGGTGGCGGCACTAGAAGCAGGGTTGCCGTTTCCGCTTGTTCATTCATTGGCCGGCTGCGTGTGATCTTCCAGTGGCCGGCCAATTAACTCATGCAAGGTGTGGGCACCGCCCATCTGAGGGGCTAAGGCGGGAAGTCAGGCGGTGAAGTCAGTGTCGGCTGATACCCTGGCAGGCAATGGTGCCATATTTAAAGTGTTCCCATCTTTCCTTGACTGCAGCCTCCAAGCACCCAGCTTCTGCCCGCCGACAGATGCTTCTAACCACCTAAGCAGCTGCCGATAGCAACAATGGCAGAAGGAAGACCCTGTCTCACCATCAGCAATGCATAGCCTCCCCGGTGCCCTGCCATCTCCAAGGTGCAAGACATAGCTCTGATGGGACCAATGCTGGACACTTGGAGCTCCACAGCGAGCATAGTTGGGATGAATCAATGGGAAGGTCTTAACCCTTACATGTTTCTGTTCCCTCATGCAGGTCAGGGTCAAGGGTCAAGGGCTGGCAGAGCTGAAAGGACTGGGGACCCGCCGGCCACCTCCGAGGAGGATAAGGGATCCTCAGAGGGTGCAGCGTAACATCATTTCCCCGCACCCTCCACCAGCGCAGATACTCTCACATAGGTGGGTATGCGGTCGTGGTTAGGTTCAGGGTCACAGTCCGGTGACCACATTTCAGACGCGTCCGAGCAGCTGACGGAAGTTGTGACAGCCGAGGCCACTGACAGTTGGAGGACTGTGGGAGGCCAGGCCCAGGCTGATCCCCTGGCTGAAGATGTGCCTTTGGAGCTGTCCGCAACACGGCAACTGCTGCAGCTGCGGCGAGAGGCGAGGGAACATCTGGCGTGGCCTCCAGAGGCTCTGCAGTCTCACGCACAAACAATGGAGGAGTCCATCCAGGCCACAAGTGCTGCCATGTCTCTGGCGTGTGTGCACATGGCTTCCTCCATGGAGAGATTGGCCACCCTCATGGGCAGCCTGATGCAGCAGGATGCCGGAGATGCTCGCAGGCCTGCCTGCCATCGTCTTGTCCATGAGCTCAGTGCCGCAGTGGCAAGGCGAGAGGGGGATGAGGTGCCTGGACTCTCCACCAGGTCCTCGTCCTTCTCAGGTCAGCATGGAGGTACAAGTGTGCCTTGCAAGTGAGGAGTGGCTGCCTTCTGCTTCTGGCGGCTCCTCTCAGGGTGTTCCTGGTTTGGACAGTGGCTCCTCAGCCCCTCTGTCAGTGACACCACCGCCTCAAGTAGCCGTGGTGACAGAGAGGGGTCCTCTACCTGTGCAGGGGTCCCTTAGCATGCCAGGACCCTCCAGACCACAGGCAGCCAGAAAACAGCCACCGAGTTCATCCCAAGCCACAGGGCAGCACATCCTGCAGCCTCCCTCCACCTCAGCGGCAGGTGCAGGGGTAGCACCTCATAGGATCACTCGTAAGAGAGTTAAGAAGAGCACCTAACTGCACCTGGGGTTCATGGGCGATTACAAAATGTAGATGTTAAGCCTCATTTCTGTTGTACAGCTCAATAAATCTTTCACTCACTGTTGCTGCTCCTTATTCTAATTCTTTGCTGCCCAGTGAGAACTCATCTACACCCTTGTTCCCTCAATGGGCTTGAAGCGATGAGGTAAAGGGATTGGTTAATAGAGATGCAGTGGCAGACATTTAAGGGGATATTTCAGAATACACAGAGTAGATACATTTCAACGAGAAAGAAAAATTCCAATGGGGAGGACCCACCATCCGTGGTTAACTAAAACAGTTAAAGATAGTATCAAACGTAAAGTAAAAGCAAATAATTGTGCAAAGATGGATGGCAGGTCAGAAGATTGGACAGAATATAAAAAAACAGCAAAGAATGACACAACGATTAATAAGGAGGGAAAAATTAGAGTATGAGAGAAAGCAAGCTAGTCAGAGTTTCTATGGATATTTAAAAAAGAGTTAACAAAGTGAGCATTGGTCCTGTACAAAGTGAGTCTGGGAATTAATAAGGGAAAATAAGGAGAGGGCAGATGAATTGAACAGGTATTTTGCATCGGTCTTCACCATAGAGGATACAAGTAACATCCCAGAAATATCAGGAAATGGGAGGGAGGGAGGAACTCAAGAAAATTACAATCACCAGGGAATCGGGACTAAGCAAATGGTTGGAGCTGCCGAGCTGACAAGTCCCCAGGTCTTGATGAACTTCATCCTTGGGTCTTAAAAGAATGGGCTAGCGAGATAGTTGAGGTGTTGTTTTTCATTTTCCAAAATTCCCTCGATTTGGGGAAGGTTCCATTAGATTGGGAAATAGCGGATGTAACTCCTTGGGCTGGATTTTACAGCCCCTGTGATATCGGGGGTCCTGGCCGGGGTGGGGTGGGGGGAGGGGGGTAGAAAATGCCTCCGGGAGAGGCCTGCAGTGGGCCCCGACTCTGAGAAGGCCCGGTCCAACATTGCCGGCAGCATCGAGGCCTCGAGGCGGCTCCCCCCGTCGCTCGGCAACAGGCCAAAATTTACATATTTTAATTTATTTAAATTAACGAATTAAGTACTTACCCGCTCCCACCATCCATCCCGCTCCGATATTGGTGCCCGCGGCCGGCATTCTCGCACCTTCAGATCTCTGATGCGGGACACTGGTTGGGAGGGCGGGGGGCGGGGAACAGGCAAATATTTCAGTGCGGGGTGGGTAAGCGGGGTCAAACTAATCTGATTGGCGTAGGGGATGGTTGTAAGGGGTGAAGTTAAAAGTTTGTGAACTTTGGGGTTGGGGGAAGGTCAGGCACACAAGATCAGTATTTTAGTGGGGAGAGGACAAGGAATGAATTGTTTGGTTATGGGATGGGGGAGGGGTTAGAAACATCTATTAAAATTTTTTTTCAATAAATTTTAAATCACTATCTCTTTAAATTTTCACATTAAATGGAAGGGCTCGAAGCCTTTTAAAAATGGCGCTGGTGCCTGCACAGTGGCACCTGACACCATTGCCGGGAAGGGACCACCCACTCCCCCCACGTCGTCGGCAAGGGGGCTGTCCGCCCGGCCATTTAAATGAGCTGTTGCATTTAACGTCATGGCCGCTTCATGCAGCATGGAACGTGTGTGCGAGCCAACATTGTTTACAAACACCGCTGTAAACTTCAGCCCCTTTATTCAAAAAGGGAGGTACAGAAAGTAGGAAACTACAGGCCAGTTAGCTTAGCATCTGTCATCGGGAAAATATTAGAAGGTATTATTAAAGACGTTATAGCAGGGCACTCAGAAAAATTCAAGGTAATCAGGCAGAGTCAACATGTTTTTTTAAAATTCATTCGGGGGATGTGGGCGTCGCTGGCCAGGCCAGCATTTATTGCCCATCCCTAATTGCCCTTGAGAAGGTGGTGGTGAGCTGCCTTCTTGAACTGCTGCAGTCCATGTGGGGTAGGTACACCCACAGCGCTGTTAGGAAGGGAGTTCCAGGATTTTGACCCAGCAACAGTGAAGGAACGGTGATATAGTTCCAAGTCAGGATGGTGTGTGCCTTGGAGGGGAACTTGCAGGTGGTGGTGTTCCCATGCATTTGCTGCCCTTGTCCTTCTAGTTGGCAGAGGTCGTGGATTTGGAAGGTGCTGTCGAAGGAGCCTTCGTGCATTGCTGCAGTGCATCTTGTAGATGGTACACACTGCTGCCACTGTGCGTCAGTGGTGGAGTGAGTGAATGTTTGTAGATGGGGTGCCAATCAAGCAGGCTGCTTTGTCCTGGATGGTGTCGAGCTTCTAGAGTGTTGTTGGAGCTGCACCCATCCAGGCAAGTGGAGAGTATTCCAACACACTCCTGACTTGTGCCTTGTAGATGGTGGACAGGCTTTGGGGAGTCAGGAGGTGTGTTACTCGCCGCAGGATTCCTAGCCTCTGACCTGCTCTTGCAGCCATGGTATATATATGGCTATTCCATTTCAGTTTATGGTCAATGGTAGCCTCTAGGGTGTTGATAGTGGGGGGATTTAGCGATGGTAATGCCATTGAATGTCAAGTGGAGATGGTTAGATTCTCTCTTGTTGGAGATGGTCATTGCCTGGCACTTGTGTGGCGCGAAAGTTACTTGCCACTTATCAGCACAAGCCTGGATATTGTCCAAGTCTTGCTGCATTTGTACACGGACTGCTTCAGTATCTGAGGAGTTGCGAATGGTGCTGAACATTGTGCAATCATCAGTGAACATCCCCACTTTGACCTTATGATTGAAGGAAGATCATTGATGAAGCAGCTGAAGATGGTTGGGCCTAGGACGCTACCCTGAGGAGCTCCTGCAGTGATGTCCTGGAGCTCAGATGAATGACCTCCAATAATCACAATCATCTTCCTTTGCGCTAGGTATGACTCCAACCAGTGGACAGTTTTCCCCCTGATTCCCATTGACCTCAGTTTTGCGAGGGCTCCTTGATGCCACACTCGATCTTGCTACCTTGACATCAAGGGCAAGGGCAGTCACTCTCACCTCACCTCTTGAGTTCAGCTCTTTTGTCCATGTTTGAACCAAGGCTGTAATGAGGTCAGGAGCTGAGTGGCCCTGGCGGAACCCAAACTGAGCGTCACTGAGCAGGTTATTGCTAAGCAAGTGCCGCTTGATGGCACTGTTGATGACAGCTTCCATCACTTTACTGATGGTTGAGAGTAGGCTGATGGGGCGGTAACTGGCCGGATTGGACTTGTCCTGCTTTTTGTGTACAGGACATACCTGGGCAATTTTCCACATTGCCGGGTAGATGCCAGTGTTGTAGTTGTACTGGAACAGCTTGGCTAGGGGTGCGACAAGTTCTGGAGCACAGGTCTTCAGTACTATTGCCGGTACATTGTCAGGACCCATAGCTTTTGCAGTTTCCAGTGCCTTCAGTCGTTTCTTGATATCACGCAGAGTGAATCGAATTGGCTGAAGTCTGGCATCTTTGATGCTGGGACTTCAGGAGGAGGCCGAGATGGATCATCAACTCGGCACTTCTGGCTGAAGATTGTTGCAAATGCTTCAGCCTTATCTTTCGCACTGATGTGCTGGGCTCCCCCATCATTACGAATGGGGATATTTGTGGAGCCACCTCCTCCAGTTAGTTGTTTAATTGTCCACCACCATTCACGGCTGGATGTGGCAGGACTGCAGAGCTTAGATCTGATCCGTTGGTTATGGGATCGCTTAGCTCTGTCTATCGCATGCTGCTTACAGTTTGGCATGCAGATAGTCCTGTATTGTAGCTTCACCAGGTTGACACCTCATTTTGAGGTATGCTTGGTGCTGGTCCTGGCATGCCCTCCTGCACTCTTCATTAAACCAGGGTTGGTCTCCTGGCTTGATGGTAATGGTAGAGTGAGGGATATGCCGGGCCTTGAGGTTACAGGTTGTGGTTGAGTACAATTCTGCTGCTGCTGATGGCCCACAGCGCCTCATGGATGCTCACTTTTGCATTGCTAGATCTGTTTGAAATCTATCCCATTTGGCATGGTGGTAGTGCCACACAACACGATGGAGGGTATCCTCAATGTGAAGGCGGGACTTCGTCTCCACAAGGACTGTGCGGTGGTCACTCCTACCAATACAGTCATGGACAGATGCATCTGCGGCAGGCAGATTGGTGAGGACAAGGTCAAGTATGTTTTTCCCTCTTGTTGGTTCCCTCACCACCTGCCGCATACCCAGTCTAGCAGCTATGTCCTTTAGGACTCTGCCAGCTCAGTCAGTAGTGGTGCTACTGAGCCACTGTTGGTGATGGACATTGAAGGACATTGTGAAAGGGAAATCGTGTTTAACCAATTTATTGGAATTCTTTGAAGAAGCAACATGTGCTGTGGATACAGGGGAACCAGTGGATGAACTGTACTTAGATTTCCAGAAGGCATTTGATAAGGTGCCACATTAAAGGCTATTGTGGGAAATAAACTCTCATGGTAATATATTGGCATGGATAGAAAATTGGCTAGCTAACAGGATACAGAGAGTAGTCATAAATGGGTCATTTTCTGGTTGCCAAGATGTAACGAGTGGTGTGCCGCAGGGCTCCGTGCTGGGGCCTCAACTTTTTATAATTTATATAAATGACTTGGATGAAGGGACCGAAGGTATGGTTGCTAAATTTGCTGATGACACACAGATAGGTAGGAAAGTAAGTTATGAAGAGGACATAAGGAGGCTACAAAGATAGGTTAAATGAATGGGCAAAGATCTGGCAAATGGAGTATAATGTGGGAAAATGTGAAATTGTCCATTTTGGCAGGAAGAATAAGAAAGAAACATTTTATCTAAATGGTGAGAGATTGCAGAGCTCTGAGATGCAGAGGGATCTGGGTGTCCTAGTGCATGAATCACAAAAGGTTAGTATGCAGGTACAGCAAGTAATTAGGAAAGCTAATAGAATGTTATTGTTTATTACGAGGGGAATTGAAGACAAAAGTAGGGAGGTTATGCTTCAGTTATACTGGGCATTGGTGAGACCACATCTGGAGTACCATGTACAGTACTGGTCTTCTTATTTAAGGAATGATTTAAATGTGTTGGAAGCAGTTCAGAGAAGGTTTACTACACTAATACCTGGAATGGGAGGGTTGGACAGGCTAGGCTTGTATTCGCTGGAGTTTAGAAGAGTAAGAGGCGACTTGATTGAAACATATAAGATCTTGAGATGACTTGACAGGGTGGATGTGGAAAGGATGTTTCCCTTTGTGGGAGAATCTAGAACGGTCACTGTTTAAAAATAAGGGGTCGTTCATTTAAGACAGAGATGAGGAGAATTTTTTTCTCTCAGAGGGTCTTGGAATTCTCTTCCTCAAAAGGCAGTGGAAGCAGAGTCTTTGAATATTTTTAAGGCAGGGGTAGATAGATTCTTGATAAGCAAGGGGGTGAAAGGTTATTGGGGGTAGGCGGGAATGTGGAGTTGAGGTTACAATCAGATCAGCCACGATCTTGTTGAACGGTGTAGCAGGCTCGAGGGGCTGAGTGGTCTATTCCGGCTCCTAATTCATATGTTTATGTGTGTGTGTGTGTGTAAGGCGCGTCCGTTCAGCTCCTCATCTTTCCCACTGTGTGATGTGCATCTGGGCACTGGGCAATGCGGTGCAAAATGAAGGGGGCGACAGCAGGACTGATTAAAGGCAAGGCTTTATTGGAATCTTTCTGAAAGGGCAAAAGGGTCATAGGAAACAGCTTTGTATTGGGGTGTCCCGAGCCTCCCTTGCGCTATTCCTATTCTGCCATGACTGTGGTCCAAGGACTTGCCTTCAAATTGTTGGATTGTGCTAGGATATCAAACATGGATAGGCTCTTAGTATTAACCGGAATTAGATTCAAAGAAAAAGATAGCTGTTTGCTCAGACATCTGACGCCCTAAAAATTCTTTTGGGAAAACATTCCTTTCCCGCCGCTTTCATGGCGCAGTTGGGCTCGTTAGCAGTGACACCGAAGGTGGCAGATACAATGCTAGCAGCATTTCGAGGCCATTCAAGTGTGGGGCCCAAGCATCAGTACAAATGGAGAAACACACACGAAACGAGTGAGGATAGAGACCCTTTTGGCAGCTATAACTGCCGGCAGGAATTGGGCAATTATGGCAGAAGGATGAATGCCAGGAATAACCAAGAGGTGGTCAACAGGTGTTTCTGATGTGACTCAAAGTATCAAAATGCGTTGCATTGTCCAAAAAGCAATAACAGGGTTTCTGAGATGGCACATGACGTGGAAAGTTCGGAAGGCGAGGATGACGCTACTGATCAATCAGAAGGAATTGTACTGGTCACGAGAAACTTCAGTCTGGTAATGAGTGTCCTAGTCGCAGATTCGTTCAATTGCACAGTAATAGACAGTGGGTGTATGCCCACATATGTGGAGTGGACTGGTTAAGGTGTTAAATAGATTCTTCAAGTAAGGAAGACCAAAATAAGGTCAAAGAATACGACAGTTCTACCTGTTTCAGGTTTGGGGATGGCAACACATTGAAATCACTAAAAAGAGTGGTAAATCTGTATAATAGCAGGAGTAAACCATTTTATTAATACGGATGTAGTATCCAGTGATATACCTTTGCTGTTAAGTAAACCGTCTATGAGAAAGGCTCGGATGAAATTGGATATGAAACATGATAAGGCGATTGTCTTTGGGAAATCTGTAGCTTTGCGGATTTACACAGTCGGGACATTATTGTATTCCTTTATCAGTAGAAAATGGGATATCTGTATAACAAAAATACAGGAGGACACCTTCGCGACCCACAGTGAGTCTCCCATTAGCAAGGGACTTTAATGAAACCGTAGCGATGGACCTGAAGGTATGAGATAAAGAAAAAAACATTTTTATTTTGCACTTTACAGACGTGGCGACTAGATTCAGTCTGTCGACGGTAATTTATGGTAAAGACAAAAATGTAATAGTGCACAAGATAATGGGAAGGTGGATAGGAACATGGGAGCATTGGCTAGGTTTCTAACTGACAATGGTGGAGAATTTGCCAATGATCAGGAATATGTATGAAAATATGAATGTTGTAGCAATGCACACGGCAGCAGCAAGTCCTTTTAGTAATGGGATTTGTGAGTGAAATCATGCTGTGATTGACGAAATGCTCCAAACAATTTTAGCAGACCAGCCAAATTGTAAATTGACTACTGCTCTGGTGTGGGCAGTACATGTGAAAAACACTGCTTCAAATGGTCGGGGGCTGTCGCCCATATCAATTAGTTTATGGCAGGAATCCGAAAATACCTTGGGTAATGTGGGGTCATCCCTCGGCTTTAGACTACAATTAGTTCAGTTTATGGGGAACATTTGAATACCATGCATGCAGGGAGAGGAGCATTTAGTTAGGCAGAGGTTTCAAAGAAAATCAGGAGAACTTTGAGGCATCGTATCAGGCCATCAGAAAAGAATTTTGATACTGGGAATATGGTGCATTACAAAAGAGAAGGGCAGAAAGAATGGAGAGGCCCAGGAAAAAAGTTATAGGCACTGATGGCAAAACGGGGATTTTGCAACATGGTAACCAAACCGTTCGAGTACATTCCTCACGGCTTATTGGCACTGAATATACATTGACAGAATCTGAACAAATGTTGGACACTGATGATGCACCATATACTTTGCATGCACATATGTCAGACCTTTGCAAGCTACAGATTGTGTCAGATAATGGACTGACTGAGAGTGGACCAAGTGATAGTGAAGATCCAGATAAGGCCATTTATCCCAAAGGTCAACTACTGAAAGTTGGGACTAGAGTGACATATATACCAGAAGAGACTAGTGAATGGAGGAAGCTGCCATTATAGGAAAGGCAGGAAAGACCACAGGAAAATACAAACATTGGCTGAATGTGCAAGACAAGGGACAGGATATCAGACCTATAGATTGGCAGAAGGAAGTGAAAATGTGGAAGGCCAGAAAACGTAGTATAAGTTCAGACAGTGGGCCTGAAGATGATCATAGTCCAAGGAAAAGGTCACAAACTTGTGAAAGGAAATCTTGTAGGAGGGACAGGTTGAGTAGTAGCAGTCCAGAAAGGGATAGGAACTCTTGTAGGGGATATGGTTTCACAAGAGCAAGGATTAGAGAGCAGGCGAGGAGTGCCATAAGAAATAGGAGTCCTTACGATAGAGAAGCTCTAGTGGCTACTAACAAGTTAGATGGTAAATTGATAAAGGATACCAGGCAAAAAGAGCTTGACAGTCGGAGAGAACTTGGTGCATGCATGGAGGTGTCAGATAGAGAACAACCAGCATTGTCCCATCGATGGATCTGTACAGAGAAAGTACTTCCCGATGGTACGTATAAAGCGAAGGCCAGACTTGTAGCTCGGGGATTTGAGGAACGACTAGGGGACCAGGAAGTTAGAGTGGACTCCCCAACAGCAGGAAAAGTGAGTTTGAGGATTTTCCTAGCCATTTTAGTGACACGTTCATGGGAATGTAAGTTCATTTTGAAAGGGTATAAATTTCAAAGGGAAGTATTTTTAAAGCCACCAAAAGAAGCTGGAGATATAGAAGGGAAATTTTGGAAGCTAAACAAGTGTGTTTATGGGCTAAATGATGCATCCAGGGTGTGGTATTTTTCAGTTAGATCCGTCCTACTAAAAGCTGGTTGTGTTCAACAAAAGGTGGATCCGGCAATGTTTTATTGGCACTATGAAGAAAAACTAGCAGGCATTTTCTTGATGCATGTGGACGATTTTCTGTTGGGAGGATCTGAGGCATTTGAGAAATTTGCAGTAGATAAAGTCCTGCAGGAATTTAAAATTGGAAGTCAGACTTCCGGAGCTTTTAAATATATAGGGTCGAATCTTAGGCCGACTAAGTTGAGGGTAACCCTAAATCAACAGTCTTACCGAGAGGATGTTAAATAGGATCCCAATAAATCTGGCCAGATCCTCACAAAAGGAAGACTTTGCAACCAAGTAAGAAGTAGATCAGTTAAGGAGCTTAATCAGGCAATTGAACTGGTTGTGCACACAGACTAGGCCAGATGCCTGCTATGATGTATTAGGACTGAGCACCATGATGAAACATGCTACTGTTGGGGAAGTGCTGAAAGCAAGTAAGACATTGAAGAAACTGAGTTTTGATAAATGTACACTCAAGTTTCCAGCACTGGGTGACCCAGAAGAGATGAAGTTGGTCATTTTTTTAGTGACATTAGACTCACGTACTAATCTTCCCGATGGTTATTCGAGCGCGGCAGGGTTCATTATATTTTTTGGTGGGAAGAAATGATAAATGTTGTCCGTTAGCCTGGGAATCGAAGAAAATGAAGAGGATAGTTAAAAGCACCTTAGCTGCTGAGACACTTGCACCAACAGAAGTGATAGATATGGGTATGTATTTATCGAGTATTTCAAAGAAACTCTTGTATAAGGGGCAATTGGAGAAGAGTTTTCCTATAGAATACTACATAGATAACCAATCTCTCTGGAACAATGTCCATTCAACAAAAGGTGGCACAGAAAAGAGATTGAGGATTAATCCCGCGAGAATAAAAGAAATGTTGGAAAGAAATGAAATGTCCAAAATAAAATGAGTTGACGCAATCGTCAGTTGTTGGACTGTTTTACTAAGAGAGGTACTTGTTTGAAAAAGTTGTTGGATGTCCTTGAAGAGTACTTGTGTTATGATAAGTTAGGAAAACGTGGAAATTTTTTTCCGAGATGATCGCTTTTACTTTAAACAAGTTTTTTTAAAGGGGGGAATATACAGCATGTTTATTGCTGGTGCTGTTGAAAGCTAATGATAAATAATGTAAAGAAAAATTAGGCTTTATTTTGTTTTTTATTCCTTTTTCTTATATGTATATTTAACTGAAAGAAAAAAGGGGGGAATCTGTTAGGGTCTGAAGTTCTGTTAATGGATGATAAATACCTGGTAGTTCAAGATAATAGGGTGCTGGATGTTAATTAGTTAATTGTGTTCAAGTGTGTATATATAAAGAAGAGCCAGCCATCACTGGCTGGTGGTGTTGTTTGGAGAGCAGAAGTAAGCTCTGTGACAAGCAATAAACAATCTCCACCAAAACATCCTAGTCTCAGTGTCTTCTTCACAAACTGGCTTGGAGATTTCTCCAACACCTATGTGACCCTGGCAAAATGCTCCAACAGCCCTGGAAGTTCTCTCCCCTTCTACCGACATCTGGCAGTGCATCTGTGCACCATTCTTGCTGTAACCGCATGCTGGCTCTCCCAATGGCTTCCTGAGAGAGTCAGCACTGAGCTCTAGTTTCCTTGGCACCTCGTTTAACCGGGGAGGGTTCTGAAGCCCCGTGGTCCCTGTGTGCCATTGTCAAACTGCGAACTGTGCCGTAAAATTTCTGTAAATTGGCCTTTAAACTTCATTAATTGGTGTCCCACTGCGTCAATGTCCGTCTTCCATCCTCCAAGTTTCCTACCGTTGGTAAAATCTGGAAACGACATCAAGAGATCGGACTTCTGGCTAAACGTGGTTCATTCGTGGGGAGGCGGTGGCGTAGTGGTAATGTCACTGGATTAGTAACCCAGAGACCCAGGGTATTGCTCTGGGGACATGGGTTCAAATCCCACCACAGCAGAAGGTGGAATTTGAATTCAATTAATAAATCTGGAATCAAAAAGCTAGTCTAATGATGGCCATGAAACCATTGTCGATTGTTGTAAAAACCCATCTGGTTCACTGTTGTCCTTTTGGGGAGGAAATCTGCTGTCCTTACCTGGTCTGGCCTACATGTGACTCCAGACCCACAGCAATGTGGTTGACTCTTACATGCCCTCTGAAATGGCCTAGCAAGCCACTCAGTTGTACCTAACCACTGCGAAGTCAATAAAAAGGAATGAAACCAGACAGACCACCCGGCATCGACCTAGGCACTGGAAGCGACAACGGCAAACCCAGCCCTGTCGACCCTGCATAGTCCTCCTTACTAACATCTGGGGGCTTGTGCCAAAGTTGGGAGAGCTGTCCCACAGACTAGTCAAGCAACAGCCTGACATAGTCATACTCACGGAATCATATCTGACAGACAATGTCCCAGACACTGCCATCACCATCCTCGGGTATGTCCTGTCCCACCGGCAGGACAGACGCACCAGAGGTGGTGGTACAGTGGTATACAGTAGGGAGGGAGTTGCCCTGGGAGTCCTCAACATTGGATCTGGACCCTATGAAGTCTCATGGCATCAGATCAAACATGGACAAGGAAACCTCCTGCTGATTACCATCTACTACCCTCCCTCAGCTGATGAGTCAGTACTCCTCCATGTTGAACAGCACCTGGACGAAGCACTGAGGGTGGCAAGGGCACAGAATGTACTCTGGGTGGGGGACTCCAACGTCCATCACCAAGAGTGGCTCGGTAGCACCACTACTGACTGAGCTGGCCGAGTCCTAAAGGACATGTCTGCTAGACTGGGAATGCGGCAGGTGGTGACGGAACCAACAAGGGAGGAAAACATACTTGACCTCGTCCTCACCAATCTGCCTGCCGCAGATGCATCTGTCCATGACAGTATTGGATTGAGTGACTACCGCACAAGCCTTGTGGAGACGAGGTCCCGCTTTCACATGGAAGATACCCTCCATCGTGTTGTGTGGCACTATCACCGTGCTAAATGGGATAGAGTTCGAACAGATCTAGCAATGCAAAACTGGGCATCCATGAGGCGCTGTGGGCCATCAGCAGCAGCAGAATTGTACTCAACCACAATCTGTAACCTCATGACCCGGCATATCTCCCACTCTACCATTACCATCAAGCCAGGAGACCAACCCTGGTTCAATGAAGAGTGCAGGGGGGCATGCCAGGAGCAGCACCAGGCATACCTCAAAATGAGGTGTCAACCTGGTGAAGCTACAATACAGGACTATCTGCGTGCCAAACTGTAAGCAGCATGCGATAGATAGAGCTAAGCGATCCCATAACCAACGGATCAGATCTAAGCTCTGCAGTCCTGCCAAATCCAGCCGTCAATGGTGGTGGACGATTAAACAACTAACTGGAGGAGGTGGCTCCACAAATATCCCCATTCGCAATGATGGGGGAGCCCAGTACATCAGTGCGAAAGATAAGGCTGAAGTATTTGCAACAATCTTCAGCCAGAAGTGCCGAGTTGATGATCCATCTCACCCTCCTCCTGAAGTCCCCAGCATCACAGATGCCAGACTTCAGCCAAGTTGATTCACTCCACGTGATATCAAGAAACGACTGAAAGCACTGGATACTGCAAAGGCTATGGGCAATATTCCGGCAATAATACTGAAGACCTGTGCTCCAGAACTTGTCGCACCCCTAGCCAAGCTGTTCCAGTAAAGCTACAACACTGGCATCTACCCGGCAATGTGGAAAATTGCCCAGGTATGTCCTGTACACAAAAAGCAGGACAAGTCCAACCCGGCCAATTACCGCCCCATCAGCCTACTCTCAATCATAAGTAAAGTGATGGAAGGTGTCATCAACAGTGCCATCAAGCGGCACTTGTTTAGCAATAACCTGCTCAGTGACGCTCAGTTTGGGTTCCGCCAGGGCCACTCAGCTCCTGACCTCATTACAGCCTTGTTTCAAACATGGACAAAAGAGCTGAACTCAAGATGTGAGGTGAGAGTGAGTGCCCTTGACATCAAGGCAGCATTTGACCGAGTATGGCATCAAGGAGCCCTAGCAAAACTGAGGTCAATGGGAATCAGGGGGAAAACCCTCCGCTGGCTGGAGTCATACGTAACGCAAAGGAAGATGATTGTGGTTGTTGGAGGTCAATCATCTCAGCTCCAGGACATCACTGCAGGAGTTCCTCAGGGTAGTGTCCTAGGCCCAACCATCTTCAGTTGCTTCATCAATGACCTTCCTTCAATCATAAGGTCAGAAGTTGGGATGTTCGCTGATAATTGCACAATGTTCAGCACCATTCGTGACTCCTCAGATACTGAAGCAGTCCGTGTAGAAATGCAGCAAGACCTGGACCATATCCAGGCTTGGGCTGATAAGTGGCAAGTAACATTCGCGCCACACAAGTGCCAGGCAATGAATATCTCCAACAAGAGAGAATCTAACCATCTCCCCTTGACATTCAATGGCATTACCATCACTGAATCCCCCACTATCAACATCCTAGGGGCTACCATTGACCAGAAACTGAACTGGAGTAGCCATATAAATACTGGGGCTATAAGAGCAGGTCAGAGGCTAGGAATCCTGAGACGAGTAACTCATCTCCTGACTCCCCAAAGGTTGTCCACCATCTACAAGGAACAAGTCAGGAGTGTGATGGAATACTCTCCAATTGCTTGGATGGGTGCAGCTCCAACAACACTCAAGAAGCTCGACACCATCCAGGACAAAGCCGCCCGCTTGATTGGCACCCCATCTACAAACATTCACTCCCTCCACCACCGACGCACAGTGGCAGCAGTGTGTACCATCTACAAGATGCATTGCAGCAATGCACCAAGGCTCCTTAGACAGCACCTTCCAAACCCACGACCTCTACCACCTAGAAGGACAAGGGCAGCAGATGCATGGGAACGCCATCACCTGCAAGTACCCCTCCAAGTCACACACCATCCTGACTTGGAACTATATCGCTGTTCCCTCACTGTCGCTGGGTCAAATGCTGGAACTCCCTTCCTAACAGCACTGTGGGTGTACCTACCCCAAATGGACTGCAGCGGTTCAAGAAGGCAGCTCACCACCACCTTCTCAAGAGCAATTAGGGATGGGCAATAAATGCTGGCCTGGCCAGCGACGCCCACATCCCATGAATGAACAAAAAAAAGTTCAAATTTTAGGGCTCCCCTGTCTCCGATGTCACTCTAAATGCCCCGTAAAATGCCGGCCAAGGAGCCAGGAGAAGAAGGGAGAAGAATTGTGGGGTAAAGAAAAGATGTATCTAATCAGCATATAAGATTTCAGCGGATTAGACTCCAAGGCTTGTCTATGGAAGCCAACTTTTACATTAAGCATGAGTACAAACTATTGGCAAGAAGCCCACATTGTAAAAGCATGCGGAGTAGTTGAGGCAAATAGCTTAGCTGCATTAAGAGGAAGATAGATGACTATATGAGGGATATAAGGATAGAAGAATATACTGATGGGGTGAGATGAAGTGGAGGCTCATGTGGAGGACAGACACCGGCATGGACCATTGGGTCCTGTTTCTCTGCTATAAATTCTACAGACAGACCCTCTGATGATGTGCTCATGATCTTGGCTGTCCTGTTAAGGCTAGTTCCCCTGAGCGGAAAGCTGCTACTCTAGAGGGAGGATTACTTCCACTCACTTTCACATCTCATAACAGATGGTTAAAGAGTGGCATTGACAGACTCGGTAAATAGGTTATCGCAAAGCCTTGATAGGAGAGTGGTGACCTAAAAAAATCAGAAGGGAGAAGCACAAAGCAACTTACCAAAAAATAAACAAGCCCCTCTCCTCATTACTATCTGCATGTACGCAACACAATCAAAATATTTTGCTGTATTAGTCTATTTTAAGCATGCAGGAGACAGACAGGGAAATAATTTGCCAGTTCATTAATGTACTACCAGAAGCACATTGACATGAGGGATACTTCAGTTGCTTTGACATGATGTCAGGGTCTGATGTTATTTTTTCATACAGGCGCTGTCATATGTTTTGAGTGCTGATGAGCAGAAGATGCAAGGCACCATGCTGACATTCCTCGTGCTGACATGTTAACAAACCTTGATGTACAGAATTTCCCCCAAAAAAACAGACAGACCACATTGACAAGATGTAAACAGAAGAGGTAGGTTCCCTCAAATATTAGACGTTTGAATAATTTGACACAAACCCTGACATCCAATGTCTTGATGCTCAAAATAGCTTGTTTTTGTTGAGTTATTTGCTTTATGATCAGGGGATTTGATCTGCTCACAACAGGTGGGCCAGTGGCTACTTGCATGTGGGGAGGGGGATGTGAGCTCTTCCCTAACTGGGCTGAGTACGGAGTCTGCACCTGGGACACAGCTTGCTTCCATCTTCACTTTTGTATCAATCTCCCCCTCCTGTCATGGGGATGAGGTGCAGGCTTATTGAGGAGTGAGGCCTTATCATATGTACCTTTAGAAAGCATTCAAATCGGCTTTGTACAATGCTAGCTTTCAGGCAGCTTGCTACAACTAGGCTTTGCCCTACAGAGGCTTTGCCTGCATGTTGGATATGGATGGAGTGGGTCTTTACCATGCAGCCATTTTGCTGGTCTTGATGCAAGGGTGACAGAGACACATCATTTTGACAAATCCTTTGAAAACTACCTTGACTTAATGCAATACCCCTTCCTAAGTAGGACCTATGTTTGGGAGATCACTGCTCGCCAATGTGGGATATCCTGCAAAGCAGCAGCTGCTAAAGGGTTGCTGCTGCTGCTACTTAAAGGTATGCGGTATTGCGGTCTAAGACTTTGGAACTGAAGGATGTATGCTGGTGGAAGGAGCTTGTCTTTAACTTTACACACAGCGGAAAGCACAAGCCAATTTGAATGGTTTCAGTGAAGGAAGTAATAGTCCACTGGTCAGGCATTTGAAATCTAGGAGGAACAAGAGGGGAAAGTTCAGAGTGTATAACAAGGAGTTGCATTCTGTTGCCATTAGCAACACAAGTCAGGAGTGTGATGGAATACTCTCCACTTGCCTGGATGGGTGCAGCTCCAACAACACTCAAGAAGCTCGACACCATCCAGAGCAAAACAGCCCGCTTGATTGGTACCTACCCCACATCGACTGCAGAGGTTCAAGATGGTGGCTCTTCCCCGTCTTTTCAAGGGCAATTAGGGATGGGCAACAAATGCTGGCCTTGCCAGTGACACCCACATCCCAAAAAAGAATAAAAAGAAAAACATGAATTTAATGGGAAGCTAGATAAACATGAATGAGAAAGGAACAGAAGGATATGCTGACAGGGTGAGATGAAGAGGAGTGGGAGGTGTAATATTACTTGTCGCTTGGTGTGGGATCTATTATTCAGAGTCAGGGGAATATAAGTAATATTCGAAATAAATATGGGGTTCTATTATAACAGAACTGGAACATTTATACAAATAGTAACTGCAGGAGCTAATATTGAACATGCCCTAAAATGTCGGGCTCAACCTACAACTAACTGGTCATGTGTGACTCGGCATCACTTCCTCTGGTGATGTTCACTTGCAGTCCTTAAGGTGGTCCACCCTTAAGGTTGTCCCATAACAGGAGGTGGCTTGTGTGGAGCATAAGCACTGGCACAGCTCAGTTGGGCTGAATAGCCTGCTTATGTGGTGCACATTTGACGTGATTCTAGGTAATACAAATTGTGTCAATCTATTGACTGCAGGGGCATAAATCCCTTGAGGACAAGTTGGACTGGTAAAAGATTGGGCCTATTGCAATCACATTGTACCAACCTCCTTAAACCCAGAGTAGAATTCTGAAGACAGAAAACTGAAAAAAAAAAAATAGTTTAATGAAAGGAAGCATGAGGTAAATACCAATCTGGCCCAAAGTAAAATTTCAAAACAAATAGTGTAGCAGCAATTGTGCTCAAAGCAAATAAGTAAGATTACTATTTGAAAGTAATTTCTCTGACTGTCAGTTTTAAAGTTAACTGTACTAATCTTCTATCACGCATCACTGCTCCAGCAAACAGCCTCCTCGAAGATTTGTTTCATTGTTTTAATATTGACCGAACCCACCGGCATTCTGCATTCCATCTGTGAAACTTTACTCCGATCGCTCCACAGGATTTGGAGGTCTGATATGAGCTCTTGGTTATCACAGCATTCTCGCTTGGGGTCTGCCGTGGCTGTGCTGAGGTCTATTCGAGGTCTGCACTGATGCCTTTCAATTGCTGTTTTTGTAAAAGCAAAATGAGAATTGATGTGGAGGAGCTTGGACAGCGCGAAAACGAAAGAGGGACATCAGATTTCGAGCTCGGCTGCAGGACAATTTAAGACATGTAGGCTTGGAAAATGGAATTCAGAGGTTGCTGATGGTTACATGCATTGCCCAGTGAATAGCTCATGCAGAGTGGGAAGGTCTCCGAGTTGATCTGCCCCCAGTCTGTGCAGGGTTATCGGTGGACTGTACAAATGGTGACAATGCTCCTGAGTTATGGGAGGGCTGGAAATATAAAAGGGAACCTCTGTTCCTGAACGCTATCCAATGGAGTACCCTGCTATAAAATGTTCATGTTTCGACATTCAATGAGGATCAGACTCCCCCCCCCCTTTCCCCCCCAACCATGGTCAAGCAGCCTGCCGACTGCTTAACTGAGCTGAGGGATAGAGAATAATCGGGTAGGCCAAGTTTTGGAGGGCTGATGATGCCCTTCTGCTATCCCAGGCGTGGTGGAAGCAATTGTAAAAACAATCATTTTTTTTTTTGAAATTCTAATATATATGAAACCTATTTGATATACATTCTGCCTAATCAGGAAGAGATCAGTTTGTTAGTTCTGTTCATGATCAATTAATCTTTTTAAACTCATTCCATAATAAGGAAACATTTGCAGGCTTGTGGGGGAATGTGGAATTAGTTGGATCGCACTTTCAGGTAGCTGGCAGAGGCAAGATGGGATGAATGGCCTTCTGTACTGGGGATGGTAGCACAGCAGTTATGTTACTGTGCTGTTAACCCAGAGATCTGGATTAATGATATAAAGAGTAAAAGTTGCAATCCCACCATGGCAGCTGGGGAATATTGAATAAAAGCTATTGTCAGTAATGGTGACCATGAAACTACTGGATTGTTGTAAAAACCCAACTGGTTCATGTAATGAGTTCTTTATGTCGTCTGATGCAACATAAATGAGATGCGTGGAGTCCAGTTATGCTGAAGATCTCAAACAGGTTTATTACAGCTAAACTGTTATACAGTGCAGAGCAAACTATTTACAGAACATTCCTCTCGGTGTTACAGTTGCAGAGTGACTCTAGCTTGTTGTCACATGACTACATTCTGGTATTTGGCTCATTATCATACTAAGATCTTAAAGGGATATCATTCTTAAAGGCAAACATACAACAGATCACTAATTTCCTTTAAGGAAAGGAAATCTGCTGTCCTTACCTGGTCTGGCCTATATGTGACTCCAGACCCACAGTGATGTGGTTGACTTTAACTGCCCTCTGAAAGGGCCTAGCAAAACCCTTGGTTGTGAAGAAGGTGGCCTCACCACCACTTTCTCAAGGGGAAATGAAGGATGGGCAATAAATGCTGGCCTTGCCAATGATGCCCATATCCTGTGAATGAACTAAAAAAATACATTCTATAAATGTTCCTTATACACACACACACACACACACACAAAGGGCACAAACACACACCCCAAAATGTCTGCTGCTCTGCAATCTGTTCTCTTTGATGTGCCAGCCTGGTGAATTGGTTCTGCAATCCCTGCCTTAGCAGTTTACATTGTGGCCTGTAGGAATGCAGATAACACAGGGGTGTCTATACGAACTGCGCTGTTGCTAGATGAGATACACTGTGGAAGTTCAGTGCTGGGTATTAACATTGCATTTGGATTAATCCTGGAGGTGATCCACAGGTCATTAGGCATATGAAACATTCTCTGCCTCTCATTTTTTTCTCCCTTCCCCCGCAGCACTTTGGCAAGGCGTTTAAAGCTTCAATTGACATGAGGATTTCTTAAAGTGCAGTGTGGCGGAGCAACCCCTGTCTTCAGATGTTGGAGCATGATTTACTGCTGCCCCTTTAACCCAACATGATTGAATTCAACGAAGGTTCTACGCTTGAATTAATTCCTTCAGAGTGGAAACCTGCAGTTTTTTTTTAATACAAAAAGATGGCCAGTCCGGAATCATAGAGTCATATAATACAGGAGGCCATTCAGTGCACCATGCCTGTCCTAGCTCTATTACAAATGTATCCAATGAGTCCCACTCCCCCTGTTCGTGCCCCATAGCCCTGCAAATGGTCTTCTCTTCAAGTATTTATCTAATACCCCTTTTGAATGTTACTATTGAATCTGCTTCCCCTGCCCTTTCAGACAGTGCGTTCCAGATCATCATAATTTTCTGTGTAAAAAAATTCTCCTCACTGCCAGAAGCTGGCATTCAAACTTGTAGCAACTCATTTGCTGCCAGGAAACACCGCAGGGTTGGCCATGCAATGTGCAATGCTACAATTGCCCACATCCACTTCAAACTTTCCAGAGATCCATGAAGAAGGATGATGCAAATGCTACTGGAATACCTTCAAATGTCTTTCATATTTCCCGCAGACAAGACTGACTGAGAGACTAATCTCACCTCACGGTCCTGTGCAGGGAAAATGCAGCCTGGACTCGCTGAGCTCCCGTGGCACTGCTCGCCGGTGCAGAGCGTAATGCTGATATTTAACTGAGGCACATCTGTGTCTAACCTGCCATGCTCTGCGATGGCTATAGTCTAGGTACAGTGCTGCCTGTGGAGGACTCTAAGGTCACTTGGAGTCAATTGGGAGATCCAGCTTATAAAAGTTGGGAAAAAACAGCAGGAAATAACTAGCTGTCTTTTTCTATCTCTCTTAAGGACGTTTGGCATCGAAGTGTGATGTTTGTAATATGATGGATATGCAACAGAGTTTCATATCTATCTGTCTGTCTCTACCTCTAGAACTCTTAACCTCTCTATCTCTCTATTGTGTTAATAATGAGTGCCAAATATAAAGTTGTAATTCCATCAGTCCCTCCCAAACTGAAGAGCGAAATACAAGAGGTTGATGAACATTAGCAAACCTTGATGTTCAATTGTAACCTTGTCTTGTCAGGTCTTTGATGTTCTGCATTGACTGGGTCGCAGTTGGAACAGTGTGTGCAGATTTTGGTCACCCCATTATAGAACATCAGAGCCCTGGAAAGGTGCAACATAGATGTACTGTGATATTACCAGATGAGATGATACACGTATGATGAAAGGCTGAAAAAGCCAAACCTTGTTCAATGACACAGAGAAGATTAAAGGGGGCGGTGGGATCTAACAGAATTGTTGAAAATTAAGGGGTCGACGCGCAAATAGTGAAGGATTACTTGCAGTAGTCAGCATATGAGTAACAGTATAAGAAGCATGAAGGGGGAAATGAACAGAAATATTTTCATGCAAAAGGGCTATTAATGATACAGAATGCTTTATCGTGCATCATTATTGATCGAAATCGAGTCATAGAAGAGAGGATTAAATACAAGCTTGGAGAAGAAGATATTAAAAGAAAGAGCTTGCATTTATATAGCACCTTTCATGGCCTCAAAATGACCTGAAGCACTTTACAGCCAAATGAAGCACATTTGAAGTGTAATCACTGTTGTAATGTAGGAAGGAATATAAATAAGGAATTCAGGAGAACTTTCTTTACTCAGAGAGTGGTTAGAGTGTGGAACTTGTGGTCGTTAAGGCAAATAGCATAAGGGGTATCTAGATGAATACGCGAGGGAGAAAGGAATAGAAGGATATGCTGATAGGGTGAGATGAAGTAGGGTAGAAGGATGCTCATGTGGAGCCTAAGTTCCAACATAGACCAGCTGGGCCGAATGGCCTGTTTCTGTGCTGTAGATTCTATGCAATTCTATGTAAAGGGCAGGGAAAGAACAAGGACATGGAATTAGAATAAAATAGCTGTTGCAAAGCAGTGGCACTAGAATATGCACAATAGCCTTGTTCTGTGCCACAAATTTTGTAATGTCACATTACGAAAATCCTCTGCTCTCCCATCACTCAACTGGTAATTGGATCGTTCAGAACGGAATTGAACCAAACTGGCCAGGAATGCCCTGGAATAAAAACAAGAAATGCTGGAAATACTCAGCAGGTCTGGAAGCATCTGTGGAGAGAGAAGCAGAGTTAACGTTTCAGGTCAGTGACCGTTCTTGCCCTGGGTTCACTCCCGGCTCCGTACTGAGGTGGCCGATCCCTGTCACTCACCAGCGCCAAGTTGTCCAATGTATAAACATCCCAACGTGACTCTTTAAATATTTTTAGCTGTCACGAGCAATTGCTCAACTATGAATATTCAAATATGGATATAACTAAAGTTCCTATTTAAAATTTTATTTTTAGTTTAAAAGGGGCACTGCGAGGAGGAACAAAACTTTTGTTTTTGTTTGTTGTGCCACAAACTGCATCGGAATGCACTGCTGCATCACTTGTGCATGGTGAAAAATGCATGGTTCTTGTGTGCTTACTTCCCTGTTACTACCCCTTTAAATCAATGGAAATGACTGGAGCTACACTCCATGAGGAGAAAGCATTTGCATCAAATTCAATAAGTATAGGTTCTTGTTTCATAACGTTAAATAACTGGCGTAATTTGCGACCTGAACCCAACTGGTGTAGCTACCACAAAATCATAAACTTGTCACAATGCTGGGAAAGGAAGTTCACTGTACACAGAAAATGTGGTCACGTTTTCATGGACTGAGGCCATCAGAACACAGAAATTTGTTCTGCTAACAATCCTCAGTGGAGATGTACAAAGAGAACACCTCAAGGTCAATTCTTTACATTTGTAATACCTACTAATTTAAATAGAGCCTGGAGTATTGTTGTAAGGTCCATAAATGACAAACAAATGAATGACTGAATATAGATAATTTTTGATTGAATGTGGCAAGAGACTGGGAGAAGGTCCTGGTTTTTTCATGTAGTACCAAGGGAACTTAAAGGCTCACCTGAGGAGATCTCATTGAAACGTATAAGATTCTGAGAGGGCCTGACAGGGTTTAAAAAAAATTCTTTCACCGAATATGGGCGTCACTGGCTAGGCCAGCATTTATTGTCGATCCCTAATTGCCCTTGAGAAGGTGGTGGTGAGCCGCCTTCTTGAACTACTGCAGTCCATGTGGGGTAGGTACACCCGCAGTGCTGTTAGGAAGGCAGTTCCAGGATTTTGACCCAGCCACAGTGAAGGAACGGCGATATAGTTCCAAGTCAGGATGGTGTGTGGCTTGGAGGGGAACTTGCAGGTGGTGGTGTTCCCATGCATCTGCTGCTCTTGTTCTTCTAGGTGGAAGGTGCTGTCGTAGGAGGGTTAGTGAGTTGCTGCAGTGCATCTTGTAAATGGTACACACTGCTACCATTGTGCGAAGGTAGTGAATGCTGAAGGTGGACGGTGGGGTACCAATCAAGCGGGCTGCTTTGTCCTGGATGGTGTCGAGCTTCCTGAGTGTTGTTGGAGCTGCACTCATCCAGGCAAGTGGAGATTATTCCATCACACTCCTGACTTGTGCTTTGTAGATGGTGGACAGGCTTTGGGGAGTCAGGAGGTGAGTTACTCGCAGCAGAATTTCCAGCCTCTGATCTGCTCTTGTAGCCACAGTACTTATATGGCTGGACCAATTTCTGGTCAATGGTAACCCCCAGGATGTTGATAGTGGGGGAATTCAGTGATGGTAATGCCATTGAATGTCAAGGGGAGATGGTTAGTTTCTCTCTTGTTTGGGGTGGTCATTGTCTGGCAGTTGTGTGGCACGAATGTAACTTGCCATTTATCAGCCCAAGTCTGGATGTTGTCCAGGTATTGCTGCATCTGGACACGGGGTTCTTCAGTATCTGAGGAGTTGCGAATGGTGCTGAATATTGTGCAATCATCAGCGAAAATCACCACTTCTGACCTTATGATGGAGGGAAGGTCATTGATGAAGCAGCTGAAGATGCTTGGGCCTAGGACACTACTCTGAGGAACTCCTGCTGTGATGTCCTGGAGCTGAGACGATTGACCTCCAACAACCACAACCATCTTCCCTTTGTGCTAGGTATGACTCCAGCCAGTGGAGAGTTTTCCCCCTGATTTCCTTTGACTCCAATTTTGCTAGGACTCCCTGATGCCTTTTAGTTTCATTAATTCTTGCATGAAGGGAATGTTGACTGATGAAATGTGTCTTGTTGTGAAGCTACTGAGTTTGGTTAAGACACCAAGTGAAGCTTAAAATGTACAGTTTATCGTTGTCAGTTGGCAGCACACTTGTTCAAGTCTCTTGAATAAGTGTGCTGCCAACTGAGAATAATAAACTGGCTACTCCAGCACATAACCTGGGCTGACTCTCCAGTACAGTACTGAGGGCATGCTGCACTACCAGAGGTGCCATCATTCAGATGCAAGCCTTCTTATGTCGCCAGATTAAACTTTTCTTAGACTGTCAACAAATTGGAAATAATAGAAAATGAGTATATTACTTTGCCCTAGCTGTTACTTAGTCAAAATAATGACAGACAGCAGAAGCTCCATAAAATTATATTAGAGCTTAATTGATTTAGTGGTTCTGGTTAAAATGTTTTACATCTGTCCAAGAGCACCTTGCATTAATTATGATTGAATGAGTGTGCTTGGTGTTACAAGTTTAAAATTTAAAACAGCTGGGTTTCAATGAAAGCAAAACAATAGCTACAGCTTAATTTGAATTAATATGAGGGGGAAAGGGCCCCTCTAGTCAGTATCTGCAATGATAGTTTTAATTTTGTTCATGGGATGTAGGTGACACTATTAATACTCTGTCTTTGCCCATCATTCAAAAGAAAGACTTGCGTTTGCATCAAGTTTACATGACTTCAAGATATTCCAAAGCACTTTGCAGCCAATGAAGTATTTCTGAAGTATAGTCACTGTTGCAATGTGGGAACTGTTATAGCATAGGAAACACAGCAGTCAATTTGCGCGTAGCAAGGTCCCACAAACAGTTTTAATGATTTTTGTTGAAGGATAGATATTGGCCAGGGCACTGGGGAGAGCTTCCCTGCTCATGGGATTTTTTTTACATCCAGCTGAGAGAGCAGGCTTCAGTTTTAATGTCTTGTCTGAAAGTACTGCACTGGAGTGTCAGCCTAGATCATGTGTTTAAGTCTCTGGAGTGGGGAGTTGAATCCACAACCTTGAATTGAAAACACACTGGCAGGATATGGAAAAACTGTTGGAAATGGAATCAGAATTTTGGGAAATAGAATAATAGAAGCTAGACTAAAAAAAAAGACAAGGAAAAAATGAGGATTAACCCCAAAAGCAAGGTGAGATATTTAATAAATGCAAAATACTGCAGATACTGGAAATCAGAAATAAAAACAAGAAATGCTGGAAATACTCAGCAGTAGAGCATAGCTACCCGACCCGAACCTGACAGGACCCGACGACATGTGTTGGGTTTGGGTTGGGTCGGGTTGGGTTGCTCTTCCGGGTCCGGCATTAGGGCTCGGGTTGGGTTGGGCCAGGTCGGACACCCTGTATCACCACTTTCGGTACGTGGCTCCAATCTTAATGTACTTTTTAAGCAACCTTTTCAAGTCCAGTTATTGTTTTTGTTGCTTATCTTCACAAGCTTATTAAGTGATAAAAGGAAGCTAGGTTAACTGAACATTCCGGTAGTCGGGTCGGGTCGGGTTGGGTCAGTCCCAGGAAAAAAAATGAAAGGACTCGGGTCGGGTCGGGCTCGGGTCGGATATGGTTTTGTCGGGCTCGGGTCGGGTTTTATTTGCAGACCCGAGCAGGCCTTTATTCAGCAGGTCTGGCAGCATCTGTGGAGAGAGAAGCAGATTTAGCGTTTCAGGTCAGTGGCCTTTCATAAGAACTAGCAAAGGTTAGAAATGTAACAGGTTTTAAGCAAATAAAGCAGGGGTGGGGCAAGAGATAACAAAAGGGAAGGTGTTGATAGAACAGGGTCACAGAGAATAACTGACAAGGAGGTCATGGGTTGCTTGCCATTTCAACACCACCCCCCCTGTACTCATGCCCATATCTCTGTCCTGGGCTTGCTGCAGTATTCCAGTGAACATCAATGCAAGTTCGAGGAACAGCATCTCATGTACATTTAGGCACGCTACAGCCTGCCAGACTGAACATTGAATTCAATAATTTCAGAGCATGACAGGCCCCCCTTTTTATTTTTAGTTACTTTTTCTTTTTTCTTTTTATTTTATTTTAGTTTGTTTCATCATTCTTTTTTTTAACCATGTGCCTGTCCACTGTGTTTGTTTTCAATTTTGTGCTTTGGGCCAGGGCTGTTCATTTTTCTGTCTATTAATACCCTCTCTGCACTAACGCTTTGTCTTTCAGCACACCATTAACATACCATTTGCCTTTACTCCATGACCTCCTTGTCAGTTATTCTCTGTGACCCTCTGCCCTATCAACACCTTCCCTTTTGTTATCTCTTACCCCACCCCCTCTTTATTTGCGTAGAACCTATTACATTTCTAACCTTTGCCAGTTCTGATGAAAGGTCACTGACCTGAACCGTTAACTCTGCTTCTCGCTCCACAGATGCTGCCAGACTTGCTGAGTATTTCCAGCATTTCTTGTTTTTATATTATATAAGGTCAGATATTTGTTTGGTGCTCAGAAGATCATTGACACTGACTGGAACACTGAGAACCAAAGCAGGAGCTATAGATATGAAGAGAATGAACAGCTTTTCTGAATTTATTCTGCATTTATTAACCTCCACTAAAACACGATCTGGCAAGCATAGCAATTCTGGAAATTAATGCAGGTAGCAAGGCGAGAACTGTCAGGTGCTGTGAAAAGAAAGAAGGAGGCCAAAAATAACTGGGTCTGCCAAGAACAAGTATATTAAAGTGCGATGATGGAGTAGAGAATATATTTCTACTTATGAATATCGGTACTCTTTTCCTTTATATCGTGCTTTCTCCAATGTGGTAAAGCAATTCACAGCATTCAACCATGAAGAGAGCATCATAGTGAAGGCTTATCCTGCCCCAGCTAGCAACCACAGCAGGCAATGTTGTGAAATGAAAGAACAGAAAACTTGCCTCATTCCACACTCGGTCAGTAATCCTGAAGACAATTAGCACTTACTTTTAATTCATTCATGGGATGTGGGCGTCACTGGCTAGGCCAGCATTTATTGCCCATCCCTAATTGCCCTTGAGAAGGTGGTGGTGAGCTGCCTTCTTGAACCGCTGCACTCCATGTGAGGTAGGTATATCCATAGTGCTGTTAGGAAGGGAGTTCCAGGATCTTGACCCAGTGACAGTGAAGGAACGGCAATATAGTTCCAAGTCCGGATGGTGTGTGACTTGGAGGGGAACTTGCAGGTGGTGATGTTCCCATGCATCTGCTGCTCTTGTCCTTTGAGGTGGTAGAGGTCACGGATTTGGAAGGTGCTGTCTCAGGAGCCTTGGTGAGTTGCTGCAGTGCATCTTGTAGATGGTACTCACTGCTGCCACTGTGTGTCAGTGGTGGAGGGAGTGAATGTTTGTGGATGGTGTGCCAATCAAGCGGGCTGCTTTGTCCTGGATGGTGTTGAGCTTCTTGAGTGTTGTTGGAGCTGCACCCATTGAGGCAAGTGGAGAGTATTCCATCACACTCCTGACTTGTGCCTTGTAGATGGTGGACAGGCTTTGGGGAGTCAGGAGGTGAGTTACTCGCTGCAGGATTCCTAGCCTCTGACTTGCTCTTGTAGCCACAGTATTTATATGGCTACTCCAGTTCAGTTTCTGGTCAATGGTAGCCCCTAGGATGTTGATACACTTTTACCAGTGCCCTGACTGTGATCTGTAATTGTGCTTTTTTTAAAAAAAGAAAGATTAGGTTGGCTGAAGTAGACTTTCATCTTCCATTTCATCTCAACCTTTCAGAAAGGACAGCTCTTTCAAAGATTTGGCACAGGCGTGATGGGCCGAATGGCCTCCTTTTGTGCTGTAGTGTTCTATCTTTCTGATTTGGCACCAGTCCTGATATCACAGGGATAACTGCAGCATTGAAACAGGTTTCTTGAAGAAGGATTTCCCAATGCTGGATTGGGGTCGACAGGGTGTTTTCACCACCTGTCAACCACAGGCTTCAGGTATCCAAGTGGCAACGAGCTCTAAGTGCGGATTCCAAGTCACATTTTCATTTAACACATGCAGGAAAATTACCTACATCAAAGCTGATGGGGCTGCTTTTAAGAAGTGGAAGAAGAACTTTATAAAGGTGTTGTCCCTAGGACGGTAAATGCAGCTGTCATTTCTGTACCCCAGCTGGAATAATGCAACACAGAAAGTGGTCATTCAGCCCATCGTACCTGTGCTGGCTCTTTGCAGAAGCTATCCAATTAGTCCTACTCCCCTTACTCTTTCCCCTTAGCTCTGAAAATCTAAAATGCCACGTCTGTATCGAAAGGACTACGCTCTCAATCTGTGAAACAAGATGCATATTTATTTTAGCTAGATGAATGCTTTGCTGAATATGGACTCTTTTCTATTGAACTCTATTTATTTTGTTTGCCACGATTACAATTTCCAATAATCCTATTTGCTTTGTGTCTTTTTATTAATATATTTGCAAGTTGATGGCTGTTGCCTTATTTGATCATATTCGGGCACTGACACACTAAAAGATGGCCAGCAACATTTCTCCCTATAATTGCTTTCCATGTAGGACAGGCCAGGACAGATTTTAAAGATACTATTTTTGTAGATTATCTCGCCGGTACGTTTGTTAACAAGATCCTTGAAGTCTAACTGCACTTAAAAACTGTAACGTGCACTGACATTCCCAAGGTTAATGTTATTTGTGTTGATTTACAAAGGGGCTCCTTCTTTGCCAAGTCATTGGGAAGAATCCATCAAAATTGATTTGGTTTTATGTTTAAAATGAGTTGATTGTTCTATAGCTGCTGAGAAACCTTTATTATAGCCCCCAATTAATCCATTTTTTAAATCAATTTTAACAGATTTGTGACAGCACATTAGGATTGTGTCATCGGACTCTATAATGTAAGCACGCCTCAGGGAGGTTCATTAATGTAACTGAGGAATAGTAATGAACGTATGGTAGCTCTGCTATGGATTATTTGTTTATCATCTCTAGATTTATTCCGGAAGGATTCCCACATTCCAGTGAGCACTGCCTTTGTCCTACAGGTAGCCTGGTTTCTATTGAGGCACCCAAATAAACCTGGGACAGCCAAAGCTTTGCTTAATTACATTATACAGACCAGGAGACCTCAGATTTAATTCCTTGCACTGAACTAGCTCATCTCAGATGGGGTTAGGAAGGCTCCGAGAGACATTCTTGGGTTAAGGAGGGGGGTCAATCTAACCAGCTTTCCTGATCTAATTTTACAAAGACCCCAGCAGGAAAGTGCCGCTGTATACAGATCTGGTGAGCACAACATAAATAAATCATTAATACAAGAGCCAAATATTGCGGATGCTGGAAATCTGAAGTAAAAACAGAAGCGCTGGAAATGCTCAGCACGAGTGGAGAGAGAAAACAGAGTTAATGAAAGGTCGATGACCTTTCATGCTCCTGCCTAACAAAAATCTCTCGATCTCTGTCTTGAAAACTCCAATTGTCCTGTTTGGGCCGAGAATTCCAGATTTCCATTAACCTTCATGTGGAAAAAGTGCCTCCTGATTTCACTACGGAATGACCTAGTTCTAATTTTAAGATTACGTCTCCTTGTTTGTGATTTTAGCAGATCAATAGAGCAAGCTCAAATCCTGAGAGAAATGCTGTTTTAAAGGAGGAGTGTGTTTTCTTTCTGTTGCAATGGGGTATGGTGTCCATTGTAAAGCCATAGACCCACCTTGGCAGTCACGGCCTTATGTAGCAGCTTCCTTCATGTGCTGATTTTCATATCTGTGCTCTTCAGTGACATTGTACAGTTGCTGCTCTAGTTTCACCTCAATGGAAAACCTCTGCCTCATCTGCTCCCAACCAGACGCAGCCTTTCACCCAGTTACTGAAAATTGTTGTCGTGCGACCACTTTAGATACACGGGTGGTCATTTACACCTTCTGGTGACCTGGTGGAGTGGATAATTGTCGAACCTCCTGTTGAAATCAGATTCTACAATAGATAGATTCTGCCAGATATATGGCCAGGCATTGAAGCTGAGAGTTACCCCTCCGTGGGGTTTGAAAGTGGGCTGTGCAATATTAGTAGCAAACATATGAGAGGTTCGACTGAAATTCTGCTGCTTGTTATTCAAATGGGTTGACACCAGTCTTAAACTAGTTCACACACCACACACAAGAACACAACACAGGAACACAAGAATTAGGAGCAGGAGTAGGCCATTCGGTCCCTTGAGTCTTCTCCGCCATTCAATAAGAACTGATTGTAGCCTCAACTCCACTTTCCTTCCTGCCCCCCCCCGCATACCCCTTGACTCCCTTGTCAATCAAAAATCTGTCTAACTCAGCCTTGAATATGTTCATTGACCCAGCCTCCACTGCTCTCTGGGGAAGAGAATTCCACAGGCTAATGACCCCCCTCAGAGAAAAAATTCCCCTCATCTCAGCCTTAAATGGAAGACCCTAATTTTTAAACTGTGTCCCCCTAGTTCTAGATTCCCCCACAAGGGAAAACATCCTCTCAACATCCACCCTGTCAAGTCCCCTCAGAATATTATATGTTTCAATAAAGTTATCTCTCATCCTTCTAAACTCCAAAGAGTATAGGCCCAACCTGCTCAATCTTTCCTCTTAAGATAACCCCTTTATAGCAGGAATCAGTCAAGTGAACCTTCTCTGGATTGCCTCTAATTATATCCTTTCTTAAGTAAAGGGACCAAAACCGTGCACAGGTACTCCAGATGCAATCTAGCTAAGGCCCTGTACAACTGTAGCAACACTTCCCTACTTTTATACTTTTATATCAATTTTGAACATGTTTTGTCTTCAGAGGTTTAGGGGGGATTTGAGGAAAAATTTTTTCACCCATCGGGTGGTTGGAATCTGGAATGCACTGCCTGAAGAGGTGGTGGAGGCAGGAATCCTCACAACATTTAAGAAGTATTTAGATGAGCACTTGAAACTCCATAGCATACAAGGCTACTGGCCAAGTGCAGGAATATGGGATTAGAGTAGTTGGGTGCTGGATGGTCGGCACGGACACGATGGGCCGAAGGGCCTGTTTCTGTGCTGTATAACTCTATGACTCTATATTATGCAGCTCAGTTACAACGCAGTGGTGAGCTTCCAATTTAATTTGGCTGATATGATCTGAAATGTGGGGTACCTGAAAATAACCTGTAAACTATCTCATCCCACACAGCTCGTCATAAGGATACCAACAAATCAGATTATATATATTTTTTTTATTTAGAGATACAGCACTGAAACAGGCCCTTCGGCCCACCGAGTCTGTGCCGACCATCAACCACCCATTTTATACTAATCCTACACTAATTCCATATTCCTACCACATCCCCACCTGTCCATATATTTCCCTACCACCTACCTATACTAGGGGCAATTTATAAAGGCCAATTTACCTATCAACCTGCAAGTCTTTGGCATGTGGGAGGAAACCGGAGCACCCGGAGAAAACCCACGCAGACACAGGGAGAACTTGCAAACTCCACACAGGCAGGACCTGGAATAGAACCCAGGTCGCTGGAGCTGTGAGGCTGCAGTGTTAACCACTGCGCCACTGTTGCTGTCCTGTTGATGCTAAACCTGCTTCACAATGATGTGGAAGTGTCACAACAGCCCATGAGGATTTGAACATTAAACCCAGGTCCCAAAGTTACCTCCAATTCCAACTGTTCCAATTATTCAAATGCTCAGTCCCTCTGCCCCTGATATTAGATTCCAGTAACTTCCTCACAACTGACATTACACTGACAGTAAGAGAATCAGCACTAAACCACAGGAGGGGGAATTAACAACACAAATTTTCATTTATATAGTGCCTTTAACATGAAAAAATGCCCTTGGAGTTTCACAGAGGTATGATCAGAACTTGAGTACCAAAGGAGGAGATATTAGGAGGGATAAGCAAAAGCTTGTTCCAAGAGTTGGGTTCGCAGGAGGGATTTTTAAAAAATTCATTCATGGGGTGTGAGCATCGCTGGCAAGGCCAGTGTTTGTTGCCCGTCCCTTGAGAAGGTGGTGGGGAGCTGCCTTCTATGAACCGCGGCAGTCCATGTTGTATAGGTCCACCCACAGTGCTGTTAGGAAGGGAGTTCCCAGTGACAGGGAAGGCATGGCAATATAGTTCCAAGTCAGGATGGTGGTGTTCCTAAGCATCTGCTGCCCATGTCCTTCTAGTTGGTAGAGGTCGCAGGTTTGGCAGGTGCTGTCTAAGGAGCCTTGGTGAGTTGCTGCACTGCATCTTGTAGATGGTACACACTGCTGCCCCAGTGGTGGAGAGAGCAAACGTTTAAGGTGGTGGATGGGGTGACAATCAAGCCGGTTGCTTCGCACTGGATTTTGTCCTAAAAAGAGGAGATGGAAATATAGTGGCAGAGTGCTCAAAGGAGATAATTCCAGAGCCCAGTATGTAGCTGGCTGTAGGCATGGCCCCAATTGTTGGGCAAAGGGAATGAGGGAAGCACAAAAGGCCAGAGTCAGAAAAACCATAGAGTTTGGCAAGTGCTGATAAGATGGGTGACTGGAAGCTTGATTGAAGAGATGGATTTGGAGAAGGTTTTTAAAAGGTAGATTGAAACTTGGAAAGGGTGAGAGTTTTAGACAGGAAGATCCAAAGAGTAGGACTGAGACACCTGAAAACAGTGCCACCAGGAATTGGGCAAAGAGACAGCGTGAGTGCACAAAGGGCCAGGGTCATTTTGAAAGACAATAAGTTGTTAAATGGGACAAAAGAAACACGTCCAAAAACAACATCCAGAGCCTTGAGATTATATAAGGACAAGCCATTATAAATGGATAAGTGCAAGAAAAAACAAACATACTGAGAGACTTGCGCTCTTTACCAACTGAAAGTGTGAAGGGCTGTTGTTCATAGCCTTCTGAATGGATGTGGGTCTTGGATGTGTTACTGATAAGCAGGTTAGTTCATTTGCAGCAATACTTTAAGATAGGTTTTATTTGGTAAATATGACTTTCACAGGAATTGCTAATTTCTTCCCTCACTAGTCATCACTAATTCATCTACAACTAATTACACATTTTTAAAAAATGTGCGCATGTTCAATTATTCATGTTTTCAATGCTCAGCACGCTGACAATGGTAAATCCATTTACGAGATTCACTTTGAGAGCAGAACACATTAATATCTAATTTCATGCAGTACCAATGTTTTGTAATAGGAACATTTTTGTGTTGAAATCACTCTGGCTGACATTCGTAGCAAACATATAAATGTGCTCATATCAAATTCCTCTGTAAGCCATTTTAAAAAAAAAAGTCATAACCCATTTATTTCGGGAAATGAAAGCATTACAATAAACCTTTATTAAAATGATGAGTAGAGAATTTTTTTAACTAAAAACATTGTGCTTGTTATTAATATTGCACAGTGTGATTTCAACCCATTTGCCTCAATTTTGTATTGCTAAAATACATTGAGCATTTTATTTATATTTAATATTATTCCTTCAGTCCGGTTCTCCCTCTCTTAGAACCATATAAGTCCACAGAACAGAAGAAGCCCATTGAGCTCAGTATGGCTCTTTGTTACAGCAATCCAAACTGCTCCACTCACTCACCATACTTCTATACGTTCCTCTACTTTGTCTATCTACATTTCCTTTAAAAAATGCAAAAATCTCAACTGCTTCTTGTGGCAAAGCATTCTCCTATCCCACTGCCTCCAATACTATGAGAAACTTCAACAGGCATCCTTTCCATTCCAGGACGTCAGGCAATTTAACGACAATGGTTATGTTGTATTTGCCTTCATAGACTAGCATGTTTTGCTGCCGTCTGGTGATGCTCCTAATATAACCTGGCCATGGCTCATGGCCTGTGGCTCCTTGATGACTTACTAATCCATGTGCCTGTGAAGAATGATGATGAACAGGTTGGTGCTCTTTGCTCTAGGAAAGAGAAAACTGAGGAGAGAGCCCTTCATGATGCTGACAGGGTTTGATAGGGTGGATGTAGAGAAGATGTTCCCACTTGTGGTGGGGAACCAGAGGTCGGAGACCATGAACATGGAAATCCAAGAGGGAATTCAGAAGAAACTTCCTTGCCCCAGAGAGCAATTAAAATGTGGAACTCGCTGCTACCCGGAGTAGTTGAGGTGAATAGCATAGTTGCACTTCAGGGGAAGCTACATAAATGCATGACGGAGAAAGGAATAAAAGCATATGTTGATGGGGTTAGATAAGGAGCAGTGGGAAGAGGCTTAGTGTAAAGCATAAACACCAGCACAGACCAGTTGGGCCGAATGGCCTGTTTCTGTGCTGTAAATGCTACATAATTGCTGTAAGTGGCAGCTGTATTATGTGAATAAATAGCATTTTGAATCTGCTGTCCTAGGAATCAAGGAAAGTTAGTTCTGTGAGGTGTGCTATAATTCTTTGCAGGCCACTGTACTCAGGATATGCCTGATGTGAGCTTATATTTGGCAGCCTTTACCCAATTCAGGAGATGCATCCACCATCAACAAGGGGAAGACAGTGCCTCTGCAGTTATGTAGCAGTGAATGTTGGCAGACAATGGAAGCACCACGACTGGACCTGATTCTGCACTCATGCGATTTCCAGTCATATATACACTGAAAGTTGAAGCTTGGACATTCTGTGCTATAGTTACAGTCCCAGACCGGGCAATGAAGTTTTCCTAAGGCATCAGCAAATCAATGATCCAGGAACATTTAACCAAATGGATGGAGGCTAGTGTTGATCAGACCGGCCTGTAATGGGAAACTTAAATTAAAGCTCAATGGGCTTTTAGTTTTGACAGTGTTCAATGATATGATTCTGTTGTGACTTGGGGCAGCTCAGAGGTACAAGGCTGTAAGTTCAAGCTCCACTCCAGAAACTTGAAGACAGGATCCAGACTGATATTTCGGTAGTCTTTCCAATGAGTTGTTAAACTGAGGCCCTGTCTCCCCTCTCAGGGGTGTAGGGGATGGTGGGAAGAGTTGTAGGTGAAAGTTTGTACAGTTTGGAGGGGGGAAAGTCTGATGGCAAAGTTAAGTGTTGTGGGGGGGGGGGGTGGGGGTGGAGGGGCAAATAATGAATTTATTTATTATTGGTGTGGGAGAGGGGCATGAGATGTATTTATTTTAATTCCATTTCCCTTTAAATATTTACATTTCCTGGTAGGGCTGACAGTCCTTTAAAAATGGCGTTAGCGCCTGTGCACAGGCAGCTGACACTATTGCCAGGGACGGACAGCCTGTCCCCTCCATGTGATCAGGGTGGGGCGGCCTGCCCAGGCTATTTAAATGAAACGGCCCGCCTGCCCAAGGCCAATCATGGCCCTTATGTGGCCACTTAACGGCCTCTTAAGGGCCCTCGCCCGCCTCCACAGGTATTTTACCCATGGCAAGCGGGCGTGCTGGGGATGAAAGGTCGCCCGGCGATAGCTGCTGGCCTTTCCGCGGCCTGGGGGAGGGGCCATGGCAGTCGGGCACAGCCGCCCCCACCTCCCACCCCACCCCCCCAGGATCCAAGACGTCGCCCTCCCCCCAAACGACAACTCCAGCCTCACCAGGGAAGGATCGATCCCCCTGGTGAGGCAAGCCCAACTTACCTCATCTCTAGGCTCCATTACGTCAGCTGGGCTGCAGTCCCAGCAGTGGCCACCACTCCCGGTGGCGCTACTGGGACTAAGAGCTGCCAGCCCGCTGATTGGCCGGCAGCTCACTGAGGCGGGACCTCCTCCCTCAAATGGATGATATAATTCAGCCCATATTGTTGTCTGTGTAATAATGCTCTGTGCAGGTTGGCAGCTGTGTCCATCACAATAGTGATTACACCTCAAAAGTAATTGATTGGCTGAGATCTACTTTGGGATACCCTATTGTCTTGAAAAGTGTAATATTTAAGTGTAAATTGTTCATTATGATTCAAAGTTAAGAATTAAGGAAGAATTAAGGGCGGCACAGTGGCGCAGTGGTCAGCACCGCAGCCTCACAGCTCCAGCGACCCGGGTTCAATTCTGGGTACTGCCTGTGTGGAGTTTGCAAGTTCTCCCTGTGTCTGCGTGGGTTTCCTCTGGGTGCTCCGGTTTCCTCCCACAAGCCAAAGACTTGCTGGTTGATAGGTTAATTGGCCATTATAAATTGCCCCTAGTATAGGTAGGTGGTAGGGAAATATAGGGACAGGTGGGGATGTGGTAGGAATATGGAATTAGTGTAGGATTAGTATCAATGGGTGGTTGATGGTCGGCACAGACCCGGTGGGCCGAAGGGCCTGTTTCAGTGCTGTATCTCTGTAACTGTAATCTGTAACAATGCAGTAATTGGACCCGACACCATTTCATCCTATCGAAACTCCCCCAAAGTAACTTTATCCTCGGTATTGAAAACTTTTACCACATTAAATGCTCCCCAGCCTGTTTCAAACAGGTTTCTTTTGACATTTACAGCTCTGTAGGTGACAATATTTAAAATGTCATCCTTTGCTTGTGAACTGTGAAAATACTTTGAATGAATAAAATGATCTTTTCAAAAGCAAAATACAAAAAGTCTGTGATGAAGCTAACAGATGTGAGTGAGGATGTAATTAACATTTGATTTTTTAAATATATATATATATATATAGTTATCTGTGCACTGAATGGGGTTATGCAAGTTTAATCATGTCTCGTTCATTGTATTTTTGATATCAAAGCTGCACTATTCCTCACTGGAGTACGAACGCTTGGTTTTAAATTATGCATAAGATATATTTACACAACATTTTCTTTGAAGGCAGCTCACTATGCCTCAGATGTTTGGGGCACGTTTTTTTTTAAATTCTTGTTTTACATCATTGATGATTTTATTTTCAGAACTGTCGAACCCGGTTAGGTCCCAGCTGAGGTAACGTGTGTTCAATTTTGGGCACCACACTTTACGAAGGATGTCAAAGCCTTACAGGAGGTGCAGATGTGATTTACTAGAAATGTCCGAGAGATGAAAGACTTCATTTACATGGAGAGACTGAAAAAACTAGCTTTGTTCTCCTCAGAGCAGAGATGCTTAAGGAGAGACTTGACAGAGGTGTTCAAAATTATGAAGGGTTTTGATGGAGTAAATAAGGTGAAACTGTTTCCACTGGCAGAGGTTCGGGAACCAGAGGATAGAGATTTAAGATAATTGGCAAAAGAACACAGCAAGTTGCTCTAATTTAGAAGGCACTGCCTAAAAGGGTGATGGAAGCAGATTCAATAACAACCTTCAAAAGGGATTTGGATGCATACTTGAAGTGGAATAATTTGGGGTAAGAGCATGGGAGTGAAGACTAATTGGATTACTAGGGGTCATGAGTATGAGATAGTCACTACTAAATCCAACTAGGAATTCAGGACGAAATTCTTAACCCAAAGAGTGGTTAGAAAGTGGGCTCGCTACCACATGGAACAGTTGAGGTGAACAGCATAGATGCATTTAGGGGGGAATCTAGAAAAGTACATGAGGGAGAAAGTGATAGAAGGTTATATTGATAAGGCTAGATGAAGTAGAGTGGGAGTAGGCTTGTGTGGAGCATAAACACCGGCACTCACCGGTCGGGCTGAATGGCCTGTTTCTGTTTTGTGCATTTTATGTAATTCCACGTATTCTTTTCCTCTTGACAGTGAAAGTGAAGTCTTTACTTGTATATGAGACGGTTTACTTAGCCTTAGCCTTTTGCTTGGAAGGCCCAAATTTTTGGTATTTTGAAGCCTGAAGCCAAGGCCATACTTCCAACTTTGAACAAATCCCGTGTGCAAGATATTCAGTCATCAACGCTATACTGCCCGCCAAAATCATGGTTAAAATTGCCAAGTTGTACCCACCATACTAACTACGGAGCATAGCAAGTTCACTATCCTGTTAGGCTAATCTGTTTGCTCTGACTCAATCATTTTCCTATCATTTGAGCAGCAGTCCGGTCTCCCGGTAACGACGGGAAGACGTGCTGTCAGCCAATCAACAATCTGAAACTGCTTGCAAGAGGTCATGGTTATTGGTTGGGGCAGAGATCACATCACGTCGACGGTAAGTGATTTGACATTTAATGAATGGATGGTCAAATGATATCTACTGGACAGGTTTCTATTGTCTGGGAAGGTTGTAAAGGTATTTTTCTCCCCATTATTTTGGACCATATTTTTCGGCCTATCTCAGGAGGTCACATGGCTGCGGGGGTTGGGGGTTGAGCCCGTCATCGTGATTTTGGGACATGCCGTCAATGTGCATGTCCAAGTGGTGGCTTCACATTGGCACAAATGGACTGTGAGAATGACGCAAGTTCCATTCAAGGTAAAAGCAAACTCTGCCTACCTGCTGTGCCACAATCCACATTTTAATGATTAGAAACAGCTAATTGCCTTTTCAGCTTTTTTTGCGATCAGTAAATAATCACGCTGTTGGTGGGCAGGAGGGTTTGCTGGTGAGTTCAGCCTTTCTCAAGTTCATAGTCATGTGTTTGCGTTGCTGTTAAAATAGATCCCAATTGGTGGCTTCCAATGCCTCAGAATCGTACATACCTCCAGTTAAGAAAACCTTCCTCCTGTTGTTGTGTTTACGTTGCACTTTTGTGTCAGATTTTTGGCACTATAAATTTCCATGGTCGCATTAGTAATGGAACCTGCCTATTCAAATGCGTGACACTGTAATTACACCCTCCCAAAGGTGATGGCACTGTAGGACCTCAGTTTAGCATCTCCCAGCACTTCAACCTGTACTGCAGAGAAAAGGGTAGATTTTGACTGGGAGTAATAGTGTAACATGCAGGTTGTTGTTGTTGTTGTTGTTATCATCACATTTGTGAATGAGCCTTCCTCAGCATTGGTAGTAAGTGGTGATGCATCTAATTATTATGCATCCATTGTATACTCCCAACCAGTGACGGAAATAGAAATGTTATTCATGTGGTGATAAAGCACTTCACGGGAATAGATAGAACTAGTAGGCAGATGATTCCAGAAAGTAAATATATTCTATGATGACCCTACCTGGAAATGTTGAGGGAAACATCCGGTGGATCACATCTCAGTGGAGTTATTGTGGAATATTATCCATATTACAACAACACCTTGCATTTATATAGTGCCTTTAACGTGATAAAATGTCCCAAGGCACTCCACAGTAGCATTATCAAATTGAGTTTGACACCAAGCCACTGAAAGAGATATTAGGCCAGGTGACCGAAAGTTTGGTCAAAGAGGTAGGTTTTAAGGAGCATCTTAAGGGAGCTGAAGAAGATAAAGATGCAGAGAGGTTTCGGGAGGGAACTTCAGAGCTTAGGGCCTGGGCAGCTGATGGCTCGGCCGACAAGGGTGAAGTGATTAAAACCAGGGATGTGCAAAAGGCCAGAATCGAAGGAGTGCAGAGATCTCAGAGGGTTGCAAGGCTGGCGGAGGTTACAGAGATAGAAAGGGACTGGGCCATGGAAGGATTTGACAACAAGGAATGAAATTTTAAAATCAAGGCATTGACGGACTGGAAGCTGGCGTAGATCAGCGAGCACAGGATTGACAGGGGAACGAGACTTGATGCGAATTAGGATACGGACAACAGAGTTCTGGATGAACTCAAGTCTATAAAGGGTGTACGGTGAGAGACCAGTCAGGAGAGCATTGGAACAGTCAGGTCTAGATGGAACAAAGACACAGATGATGATTTTTTCCACTATGGAAAACATTCCATATATGTCATAGAAGAGTCTATGAAACCAGAAACTCCAGGTGTGAGGTTGCAATATACCCTTATACCTTTACATCTAACTTATTTTGTCTAGAATTCTCCTCCAGGTATGGGAAATAGAAGGGCCGCACTAGCACAGCAGAAACACTCTTGTGGGTTTGGGTTACGAGTGGAAGAGGGTTGACACAGTGTGTTGGGTTAGTGTAGATGGAGCTTTACCCTGTATCACACATTTCACCTGTAAAAGCAAACTTATATAAATGTACAGCTAATCTAAAAGTGATGAACAACAAAGTCTGACTACGGTATACAGCCTGTACGATATATTTTTCCTAAAACTGATAAAGATTCAATAAAGGTTCGCATTTATATATCACCTCCCAGAAACATCTCCTGGACTTCTTACACATGAATTACATTGAGGGGCAGTTCCTAATGTGTATGGAAATGTAGCAGCTATTTAGCACATGGCGTGATCACACAAATAACAATGACTAGTTAATTTATTATTTATGATTTTGTTTATAAGAAGAAAGACTTGCATTTATATAGAAGCTTTCGCATTCTCAGGACATCCCAACATGCTTTACAGCCAGTGTCGTACATTTGAAGTGTTGCAATGTAGGAAACACAGCAGTCAATTTGCGCACAGCAAGCTCCCACAAGCAGCACTGTGATAATGACCAGATAATCTATTTTAGTGATATTGTTTGAAATATAGATATTGGCCATGTCTCTGGGGATAACTCCCCTGCTCTCCTTCGAAATAGTGCCGTGGGATCTTTTCTGCCCACGTGCGAGGCCAGAAGAGGCCTCGGTTTAATGTCTCATCCAAAAGATGGCACCTCCAACAGTGCAGCACCTCCTCAGTACTGCACTGGAGTGGGACTTGTCCTCATAAGCTTCTGACTCAGAGGCGAAAGCTATGGGAAATTTGTTGGCCAGACCTCTTGCCGCTTCTTTCTCCGTGTGATCATTAATGTCAATCAGAAGAGGCAGACAGGGCTTTAGTTTAATTTTCATCCAAAGGTTGCCACTTGCAGAGTCCGTTTAGTTTATAGTACAAGTCGTAGTGTGGGTCTTGAACCCAGAACCTTGTGATTCAAAGGCAACTAACCACGTCAAATGTCTGGAAGAAATTAATAGCCCATTTTCCCTCAATTCTAACACTTTTTCGAGACTTGAAGTAAGACCAAGCAATGTTAGAAGCCATAAGAACATCCACAGTATTTTGCTTTTGTATTAGAAGCTATAACCTTGAGACAAATAATGGATTCAATTTTCTTCGACAGCAATTCATTTAATTTTCCATGATATTCCATTAAAATTCGCACCATGAAATGTATTGCATGCACTTTATTTTCCAGGCCAAGAGCAATCAGGAAGATTTAATCACCACACACCCGCATTTTAATTTCCAAGTGTGCTTGTGATAAACACCCTCTGTACTGTATGCCTCTCTGTCAGCTTTGCATCCAATGTGTGCAATTGTGACATTTTAACTCGTGCCTCCAAAAAGGTGATAAAAGTTAGCACAGCAACAACAACAAAAAAAATGGATTTAGGGAACAGAGGTACAATATTCCCATGAGATGAATTAAAATGATTCTTTGTGTGGCTCTGGTTTGTGCATAGATTGACTGTTTAATCATTCTCTGTTGCTCTCCAGAGATCTGGCATTAATGTTTGACATTATGCACCACTGATTTCCAGTACGTCTGGCATTTCTTTTTTACACTTTGGTAATTTGCCTTAAATCAGAAGTGGGGGAAAGAATTACAAAGGATCCGTTGCAGTCTCTTCATTTTGTGCCTTTCTGATAGAGATTATGCAGTGTATCGGACTGCAAGCTCGTCTTAAATCTTGCACAGAGAGAAATTCACCAAAGTCACAGGTCATCCCAATCATAGGGTAAATACAGGGAATGCATCTGCCTAATGAAAGACATTCAGGCAGGACCCTGGCAGAGGGCACCATCAATCATATGACATCATTTTATGGCATTTAAGCTTGTTCACGGTTGTGAATTTACAGTATAACTGTCACTCGGCATGTCTGAGGAAGAAGCTTTACCAGAGATAAAAAGGCAGGACAGATTTTTCAAAGCATTTGCAAAGCCTTTATGCCCTGAAGGATGACATAAAAACAAGAAGGATCAGCGCCCAGCACCAAACAGATGAATTTCCAGCTTGTCTCATTTTCTGTCTGCCTCTCTCTTGCCAGGGTCTGCGGAGCTTCCATATCCAAATGGAAATCCCAGGTCAGTGTCAGTCTACCTTCACAGGATCTATCAATAGCCTGGGCCACAAACATAGGACAACATGGGGAGATTCTTGTGCATTTCATTTCAAAGATAAAATTTGGTTCAGTGCCAGGGTTGCCAACTTTGGTTGGACATATTCCTGGACATCTTCCATCATATCACCTCCTACCTCCATTTGCTCCATCCCCACATTCCCACCATAGGTTGGCCAACGCGTCCATCCTCACAGCCCCCGCCTTCCCAGCCAATCGGAAAGCGAAACAGACACTTCATGACCCAATTGGATGATTCTTGACTGTCAGTCAAGCCCCTTATATTTTACGCATCTCAGATATTTTTATTGTTAATAAACCAAACAGTTCAAAGGATTTTTTTTCTCTAAGAGCGCAATTTTTCTTTGCTATGATTTTCCTCCCGGATTGCTCCCAGCGTGTCCTGAATGGTAGTCCTTCACTCCTGGAGAATCCAGGGCAATCCAGGAGGGTTGGCAACTCTATTGAGCTCAGGTGCAGTTGCACCAAACTGACTTTCCATGTGGTATGGATACCTATAAAGCTCAAATTGCAAATTCTGGAATATAGTTGTCCCAGTCTCTAAGCAATCCAAACGAAGCCAGGCTGCCTCAGCGTAAAATGTGTCTCACAGGTAATAGGAGGCTTGTGTTTTTCAGTGACTGAAAAAGAATTATGTCTAAGCACTTGGTGAATCCACTTAGCCTTGTTATTGGCATCAGGTGAAGTCATTTGGAGGCAGGCATTAAGATTGCAATAAGCACTTACTGGATGGAATAGAGCAATCGGGCTGTGAAATTACTGAGCAAATCTTGTTTGCTTTTCAACAGCCACAATGATGACAGCCCCTATCAACTTGGCTCAGTTGGTCGTCTTTTTACCTCTGAGTCAGACAGTTGTGTGTTCAAGTCCCACTTAAGGAGTTTAGCGCTTAGTCTAAACTCACACTCCAGGGCAGCATTGAGGCTGCCTGGAGATGACGTTCTTTGGATGCACTGTTAAACCAAAGTCCCAATTTCCTGCTCAACGTTCCTCCTTTAATCAACACCATGACAGTCATGGGTGTTTATCACTGTTTGCTTCCTCCACTATGACCAGCCAATGTGCTTATCAAGGTGACTCTAATTTCTAAGCTAGAGATTTGTGACTAAAAAAGCAAAGAAGTGAATGTTTTTGTATCTGTGTAAAGGCAGATGCAGCACCAAGGGAATTCTACTGGGAGGTGTTACTGAAGCTGACCATGCAAGGGAGATGAATTAATGAGCAGAGATGAAAGCAAAGCTCACAGAGCTAATGTCTTTATTTCTCCTCAATGTTGTTCTAACTCCCTCATACCCTTGGACACAATAATCTCCGTGATAGGTTTTTTCTCAATGATGTCAGCTGCGTGCACTGCTTAAATAAAAATATGCGTCAAAAGCAGCCTTGATATTCCCCCTGTTGCATGATTTTCAAATTCCCATCTTTGTTTGTCGATCCTTCCCCCAGCCCCACTTTTCTTCTGCAACCCCTTCTGGCCCTAAATCAACAGCAACAACAACTTATATTTACATAACACCTATACCATAATAAAACACCCCAAGGAGCTTCACAGGTGCATCATAAAATAAAATATGACACCGAGCCACATAAGGAGAGATTAGGTCAGATGACCAAAAGCTTGGTCAAAGAGGTAGGTTTTAGGGAATGTCTTAGAAACATAGAAAAATAGGAACAGGAGTAGGCCATTCAGCCCTTCGAGTCTGCACCGCCATTCAATACGATCATGGTTGATCAACCAAACTCAGTACCCTGTTCCCGCTTTCGCCCCATATCCCTTGATCCCTTTAGCCCTAAGAACTATATCTAACTCTTTCTTGAATATATTTAATGATTTGACCTCAGCTGCTTTCTGTGGTAGAGAATTCCACAGGTTCACCTCATCTCAGTCCTAAATGGCTTATCCCTTATCTTTAAACTGTGACCCTTGGTCCTGGACTCCCCGCCATGGGGAACATCCTTCCTGCATCTAGTCTGTCCAGTCCTGTTAGAATTTTGTAGGTTTCTATGAGATCCCCTCTCATTCTTTTAAACTCTAGCGAATACAAGCCTAATTGACCCAATCTCTCTTCATATGTCAGTCCTGCCATCCCAGGAATCAGTCTGGTGAACCTTCGCAGCACTCCCTCCATAGCAAGAACATCCTTCCTCAGAGAAAGTGACCAAAACTGCACACAATACTCCAGATGTGGTCTCACCAAGGCCTTGTATAATTGCAGCAAGACATCCTTGCTTCTGTACTCAAATTCTCTCGCTGTGAAGGCCAACATACAATTTGCCTTCTTAACTGCCTGCTGCGCCTGCATGCTTAAAGGAGGAAAGTGAGGTAGAGAGGCGGAGAGGTGTAGGGAGGTTATTCCAGAGCTTGGGACCTAGGAAAATGAAGGCACAGACACCAATAGTGGAACAGTTAAAATTGGGGATGCTCTAGAGGCCAGAAATAGAGGAGCGCAGATATCTTGGAGATTTGTGGGGCTAGAGGAGATTACAGAGATAGAGAGGGTTGAGGCCATGGAGAGCTTTGGAAACATGGCTGAGAATCCCGAATTTGTAACTTTCCAGCTCTAGTCTTTGTACATGCTCCCTCCATCTCCTCCATCATCAATGTCAGAACCCCAGCTAGCTCTCCTTTGCTGTAAATCCCTTCCCAAACCTCATCTATACGAGGAGAAAGGGAGCTGTATGCCTCGGTGAAGAAAGGAGCCTATACAGTTAAGTGTATGGGGATCAAATTTGAAAGACAGGTGTCCTCTATTTGGCCCTCTCTCTCCGTTAGTAGACACTGGGGTCTGCCACCTTTCCCAAGGGGAAAAGCCTCCTTAAAACCTAACTCCTTCTTATGTTACCATCCCAAACTTTTCTCCCTTCCCTGTATGTGTCCAGTCAGAGTGCGTGAAGCACCTAGGTTCTAGATTTGACCCCCAAGGTCTCCACAATAGTCAGACTGCCATTCAAGGCTGGATTTGCCTGTTTGGGGAAGAGTAGCAACTCTGACACGGTTGTAACTCTGCCCCATTTTCCTGGGGCAGAGGTCATTGACCATGGAGGGTAGGCCCCTAGTGGGATTCTGGCAGCTGTGGGAGAGGGTAATTTGGTGACGATGTGGTGGGACAGCTGCTGCAGAACCTGGGAAATATGGGAGAAAGGACCTTAAAGGGACACAGGAGCCCCGAAGAAGAAAGGGAGCTGCAGTATTTCTCGGCCTTGGTTGAGACAGGGGCCTGTACAGAAAGGTGATCGCCTTCCATTAGTAGTCAGAGAGCCTTACCACTTATTGTTGTATGATTGCCTTTAAGAGTGCTATTTCTTTAAGATCTTAGTATGCTAATGAGCTAAGTACCAGGAAGCAGTCATGTGACACAAAGCCAGAGCCACTCTGCAACTGTAACACCTAGAGGAAGGTTCTGTAAATAGTTTGCCCTGTACTGTACATAATAGTTAGGCTGTAATAAACCTGTTTGAGATCTTCAACCAACAGTACTCCACACATCTCATTTCTTTTCCATCAGACAACATAAAGAACTCATTACATGGTGGCAGCTGTGGTGAGAAGACAAAGTCTAAATTGCAGCCCACAGGTAAAACAGCTTTGAAAATGACCTTTCCTACGGCTACTAGAGAGAAAGTTAAAATATAATACTGGCTCAAACAGTGAAAAGCAAATAACTTACTTCAAGCTGTAGAAGACAGAGCACAGAACAAGAGGCTACAAGTAGATCAGGTGAGTCATTGTGCCAACGGTCGAGGAATCTCTATTTTTTTTAAAAAGCTTTAATTCCTTAAAAACTTGATTTTGTCTCAAAAACACCATTAAAAAAAAACGGGGAAGTCCCAACTCCTTGCCCAGGCTGATGGAGGTCGGCGCCATTGCAGGAGGCGTCCGATTGCAAAAAGCACAGGGAAACCCTGATCACTGCAAAACCTTCATCCATGCAGTCACAGTTTTTTAAAAACTCATTAAACCACTCAAGCATGAAGAACATAAAAAAACTCTAGCAAAAATAAACTATTGAACAGCTGTGTAAACTGACAGGCTTAAGTGCTTATGAAAAAAACTCTAATAAAAAAAAGCAAATAGTCATTTAGTAGTCCAGTACTTGAGTATTGCTGAAAATAGAGACATGTTGTTGAAGATTTTCATCTTGCATTCATCAGGACAATCCGCAAGAATAACCAATGTAAGGGAAAACAACAACTTATACTGCATTAGAAGAGAGTGCTGACTGGTTGGCAAGTGAACTCTAATTGGTAGAGGCATTGCCATGGAAAATGCACCAGTTGTCGGTGACTGCCAACTAACTGCCAGGCTTTCTTTGAAATTTAAACCAGGCAGCTTGACTCTGATTGGTCAAGGCATTGCCCTGCGAAATGATCCAGCGAATGGCTGTCGCTTATTTTGTTCAGCTGAAACAGGCACCATGTTTGTACATATTCTTTCTGTCTGCAAAGAACAGGGCTCTGTGTATTAATATATGTAGCTTCCAGTATGCGCAAATGTGCCGCACTGCGAGCCCTACTGACAATCTTAACATGTCCCTTCTGCTGCTCGCAATGGGCAAGGTATGGACCGTACCCAACCAGCTCGTGCTTGCAAAACTCAAAACACTGTGTCCAACATTGGATGTGATTCCGTGATTGGACAAAATTTGCTAAATAATCTACAGTGTGCTAAGAATTACGCTGACAACCAATTTAAGATTGTCAGTAGGGCTCACAGTGTGGTGTATTTGTGTGTATTGGAAGCTACATATATTAATAGGGCCCTATTCTTTGCAGACAGAAAGAATATGTACAAACATTGCGCCTGTTTCAGCTGAACAAAATATGTGACAACCATTCACTAGTTCATTTCTCAGGGCAATGCCTTGACCAATCAAAGTCAAGTTGCCTGGTTTAAATTCCAAACAAAGACTGTCAGTTAACTGGCAGTCACCGTAAACTGGTGCATTTTCCATGGCAATGCCTCTACCAATCAGAGCTCACTTGCCAATCAATCAGCACTCTTTTCTCATGCAGTATAAGCTGTTGTTTTCCCTTCTGTTGGTTATTCTTGCGAATTGTCCTGATGAGTGCAAGACTAAAAGCTTCCAGAACATATCTCTATTTTCAGCATACTAAAAAAAGCAATTGACCTACCTATTGAACAGCTGTGTGAGCAGACAAGCTTAAGTGCTGCAAGCAAGATAAACACAGAGCACTGTCAAACACCTGCTCCTCTCATTCCAAGCAGCTCGTCTAAATAACAGAGAGTTTCTTAAAGGGAAACAGTGCAGAGTCATAGAACAAGTCTCAAAGCACGTTTTAAGCAAAATGGATATCAAATTTCCCAGCCTGAACTGGAAAGCCATGGATATCCTATCCGAGTTCCAACTTTTGAAACAAAGAATACAGTTATGATTCACAGACCAAGTGATTGCAGAACCAGAAAAAACAGGCTGTAAAAATACTGATAGCAGTTGGAAATGAGGGATTACACAAAATCAATACCTCAAGCTTATCTGACGAGGATCAGAAAGCTCCCACAAAGATATAGAAAGTACTAGAAGATCAACTCCGATTCAGAGTGAATTTTAGAATTCACCATCTGGAATTGATGTCCTACAGGCCACGGGAATCAATTGACCAGTTTGACAGCAGATGCCCTAGTAAGGGCAATGAATGCCATTTTTCAGAAGCTGAATTATCATGGCGACTAATGGAGCTGGTGATTGTCTCAACACCCATTGAAGCATTTCAGAATGAACTCTTGGTGAAAAAGAAAGGTCACAGCATTAATGTGCTGCTAGAAGATGGAAGGAAATACGAAGGCATTGTAGCTGGACAACAGCACCAGCAAGCAATAGGTGCAGCCAACAGTATCGGCACGATAACTAGTTCAAAAAGAGTAAGCAAGCTGTGTGGTAAGTATGGTTGGTCCCACTCACCATGAAATTGCTTTTCATTTCAAGACTTGCGCAAGGCGTGTGGTACAAAAGGACATTGGGCCTACCTATGCAAGAAATCTAGTTCCAAAGACGCAACCAGAAGTCATTGTAGGACACAAACAAACAGAAAACAGGGCAACAGCAGCAGGGAGAGTGCCAGAGACCTGTGCAAACGCAAGCCGATACACGAGGTCCACAGTGAAACTGACCTGAGATAAGACTCAGAGCGGAGCGATTCTCAATCAGAAGATGAACAAGCATTCTACATTGTGCACCTGACACATCCTGTTGATGAAGTCAAATAATTGGAAGCTTTTGCTACTATTAACATCACATGCTCAAAGAAAGCTGGCAAACATACACTCAGGCTTAAGATTGACACCTGGGCTAGTGCAAATATCCTACCAGTCTGAATCCTGAAGGATATGTAGCGGAGACATTGGAAATCAATGATGCAACCGACAGCTGCCAAGTTATCTGCATACAATGGGTCACCCATCCCTTGTAGTGGCACATTAACGTTGTAATGCAGCTATGTCAAGTCAGCATGGAAACCACAAATATTCTACCTGGTAGACACGAGCAGACCAACAGTGGCAGGACTATCAATGTGTAAGGACCTCAACGCCATAACCATCCACGAGGTCACCAACGTACCAATTACAACAGAAGGGACCAGAAGGGTACCCGCATTGAGTCACAGTTCCCCTGGATCTCAGTGTTTCTGGTTTGTAAAGTATCATCCCCTTCTCAGAGGTATCAAACCAAGAGCATGAAGATCCAAAGTCAGATGGTGAGAGTTCTTTGTCAACAGGCAGTGTTTCCTCACGCTCCAGCGACTCAGAAGAAGAGATTGACTTTGTCACTACTGAGAAGCAAAGGCTGGCAGTGGGGAGCATTGCCAAGGGGTAATCTCCAAGGACCGGAACCCGTTCACAGACTCTGACCAGCATCAAACGTGCAGTCTGGAAACCCAGCAACAGCACAACTATGCCGCACCTTCACTTCTGCTCTCTAGAGATCCGCCAGCACCACAACGAGCCAGAACAGACAGGTAACTCCATGAGGCCAAGTACTCCTTCCCCAACAAGTCCTTGACCTTGAGCCCAGGCCTTCAGATGTGGAGGATGAGGAGAGGCGAAGGACACGCAATGTCCTGACGAGGCAGAGGGGGAATGAGTTGAAGCATTGTCCGTTGGCTCTTCAAGTTGAGGTGACGGAACTTTCCAAGAAAGACAAGTCCTCAAAAGTGGTCATCTTGGAGAAAAGCAACAGAGTATATTAGCAGACGGAAGGCAGAGAAACAGAAACTGAATGCAGTGAGGGAGAAACTTCAGAAAAAACAGCAACAAATGAGACACAAATTCTCCGACACACTACTGAAACTATACATGGACTATTAAGCTTCTAAACTTGTAAAGTTCATAATCTCTATCCTTTTGTAAATAATTTTGATGTTGTCTAATTTTATGTATTTTTACTTTTAGCATACGAGACTTATCTTTGGAAAGAAAGGAGATGTTGTATGATTGCCTTTAAGAGTGATATCCCTTTAAGTATGCTAATGAGCTAAGTACCAGGATGCAGTCATGTGACTCAAAGCCAGAGTCACTCAGCAACTCTAACCCCAGGTTCTGTAAATAGTTTGCTCTGTACTGTATATAAAGTTTAGCTGTCATACACCTGTTTGAGATCTTCAACCAACTAGACTCATCTCATTTATGTTGCATCAGACGACATAAAGAACTCATTACACCTCATACCAGGTGGACCTGAAAATGGTGATAAGATGGGTAAATGGACTGGGAAGACTGGCCCGCCCATATGCTGGCACTTACATGGCGTAGCTCAGGGGAGGGGGCACTTAGGCTAGAATGGGGAGGTGACAGTGGGCATCATCACCTCATTTTCCTGCCATTTGTGACACTATTTTGCCTGCTTTGGCAAGGGATAGCAGAGGAAATCCCAGTCCTTTTTGGAAATGAGCAGTTGGATGGGTATGGAAGGACTTCCCTTATGGGGGAGTCGAAAATATTTAAGAGCCATTTGTCAGTAGCATCAGCTTGACTCACATGGTATCTTACTCAGCTCTGCCACTAAGGTCATGAGTTCAAACCACACACCAGGACTTTACCACACAATCTAGCGTGGCACCCCAGTGTGGTACTAAGGGTAGTGCTGCATTGTTAGTGATGCTATCCTTCAGATGAGATCTTAAACCAAGCCCCATCTGTTTAACTCTTGTTGTTCATGCGGTTGTTAAAGATCCCATGGTATAACTTGAAGAAGAGTAGGGAGTTCCCTCAATGATGTGACTAACGCTTCTCCTTCAATCAACTTAACTGCTCAGTCATATCATTGTTTTAGTGGGATCTTGCTGTGCACAGAAGGGCTGCTTTCTTTATCCACCCAGCAACAATTACCATGCAATGTAGTTCCTGTACAGAGCACTTCAGCATGTTTTTAACAGATGTGATAAGGTGCTGTCTCATGTCTATCTTTTCACAATAGCAAAAGCCTTCACCTTTAAGACAAGAAGGAAATCGATTAAAAAATAAATAAAAGGGAGATTGATACTGACCTCTGCTTCTTCATGTTTGAAAGAATGAATTTGCATTTATAGAGTGCCTTTCACGACCTTAGGCCACCCCAAAGCCAATAAAATACTTTTGCAGTGTAATGACTGTTGTAATGTAAGAAAGGCTGGAAGCCAGTTTTCACACAGCAAGCTTCCACAAACAGCAAGGAGATAATCTGCTTTTAGCCATGCTGGTTGAGGGATAAATATTGGCACCTGAGATAATAGTTAATGATAACATTTTTTTGAGAAAAGAGTGTGCTTGTCCTTGACGTCATATGAAGTTTGATCATTAAAAAAAGTGAGCTGGATGTAATAATGTAAAATCAGCAGTCTATTTTGTTCTGGCACAGTTTAAAACTGCATAATTGAGGCTAGTGGCTTCAATTCATTTTCCACATGAATATTCCTTCAATGCTGCACAGATATCATGCAAAATTCTCAACCCCATAATTCTCTCAAATGGCCCTTAAATAATTTATTTTTACCCAGCCAGCATATTTTGCCACAGCACTTTGCTGTCATATGCAGTGTGCAGTTTAGGCATAGAGATAGAATTATATAGAATGTACAGCACAGAAACAGGCTATTCAGCCCAACTGATCCATGCTGGTGCTTGTGCTCCACATGAGCCTCCTCCGACCCCTCTTCCTCTCACCCTATCAGCATATCTTTCTATTCCTTTCTCCCTCATGTACTTATCTAGCTTCCCCTTAAATGCATCTATAATATTCACCTCAAATACTGCTTGTGGCAGCAACGTTCAACATTCTAACCAGACTCTGGTAAAGAAGTTCCTTCTGAATTCCTTATTGGATTTATTTTTGATGATCTTATATTTAGGACCACTAGTTTTCGACTCCCCCATAAGTGAACGCATCTTCTCTATGTCCGCACCGTCAAATCTCTTCCGTTTTTTCTTTTCATCTTGTTCAATCTTTCCTGATTACTATAACTCCTCAGTTCTATTTTGTATCTTCTCCAGTGCCTCTATATCCTTTCTATATAATATAGAGTCTAGAATTGTTCCCAGGACTGCTTTCACCCTCATGTATTTATCTAGCTTCCCACTGAAATGCATCTAAGTGTATGCAGTATTCACTAGAATTGTAAATGGTCACATGTTGAAATATTTTCACAGCCTCCAAGTATAAACATGTATGTCAGGCACACGTGGAAATTTCATTGCCTCGTGTCAGTGAATATTATGATGTGTTACACTCTACTCCAAAGACGAGTTAGTTCAAGGAAACCACAATTTAGGAATCCGACCATTCCAAATGGAAATGGGTGGCTGCCTGTAATCCTTGGCATCCTTCCCTGATGCTCCTACATGTGCCGATGTGTGTGAATGAAGGTTACAGGGAGGGAGGGCGGGATGCAGTAGCATTCCCTAAATGGCCCTGGGTTTTTATTTGTTGCTTTGCTTCTCCCAGGAGATGCCAAGTCTGCAGGTGAGTTACAGTAGGAAGTATCTGGTCAAGATTCTCTGGCCATCATGGTGTATGGGGCAGTCTTGATGGACTAGTTGGCTTTTTGCTGCCCATCACTTTTATATGTTCATATGCTGGTTTACGATCAGTAGTGCCACATTCAATCAGTATACATTGTACTTGAGAAGTGAGCAATGGTGCCACTATGAGACACGCACTGGGTCTGAGCAGTGGCATAACTTATATTTCCAGTTCCATTCCATTCCCTGGTCAGGGAATACAACGTCACACACACATGTGGATCTCCACTCATTGGCGTCCGATAGCAAGTTAAAATTTAATGCCCAGGCTGTGAAAATTCTGAGGGAATGCCCTACCCTAACAAACCCAGTGTGTGTCACTATGACTAACGTCTAAACTGGCCAATCTAATGTAACCCAAAGAGGAGGGACCTTTGTTTTGCAATAACTTTATGAAGCAGTACTCATAATATATTCATTAGATCTTTAAAATGCAATGCTCTCCTCCATTTTGTGAGCAAAAATGTTTGCCCAATGAAAATAACGGAGGAATGACTGCTTTAATTGGCCACAGAAGTTGTGCTCCATGTATACTTGTTTTCAAACTGAATGTTATTTTCCCAACAGGAATTGATTGTTCGTGTATCTCAGAGAAGTTTATGACAGATTGCAGTCTGATTATATATCTTAAACAGATAAAACTGCACTAAGACACAGCGGGTGATGATGGGATGTGCAGCAGCCACACTGTGTCTTTTATTAAACAAACAAATTCTTCTCACACGATTCATTTTTTTAAATAGGTGGCATCCTCCTTCCTTCTTAAGCGTCCCCCCACGCTGTGCACCATCACCAACCAGTTTTTATTCCAGTGCTGCTTTGAACCAGGTGGTTGGCTTTCTGCAGCAATGCAGATTAGCTCACCTTCTGAAGAGTCTCAAGAAATTCAGCTTTCCTCTTCCTCCCAGTTCTCTCCTTCTGCCGACGGTTCGCTCGGGCTGAGATACAGAACCATTTATGCTGACAGCCCTGCTGTATTTTGGCAAGTGCCCATTCTTCATGTGTGAAATACCAGGCCGTGATGTTGGTGGTAATATTGGGGGCTTGGAGGGCACGCCAGCTGAGCCTGATCCTGTCCTTGACTGATGCCCACTTGCGTGCGCACTTACCTGCATTTTATGTTGAATAGTGATCAGGAAGGCAAACCCTTGCCTCCACAGCCAATTGCTCGCCCAGCACAAACTCAATCACCTCAGTTCAGGGATTGAGCCTGAAATCATTTGGTGTGTGCAGTTTAGTACCTTGTGTATTTAAGAAATTTTAATTTATCTCCAGTTTGTCTCCATTCTTTCTCCAGGAAACTACACTCTCCACTTTCTTCATCTTTCCGATGAGGTAGCCAAAGCAGATGTCAACCTTATCTCAGTGATAGCACCCTCGCTTCTGATTCAGAAGGTGATGGGTCTACTCCAGATACATGAACACAGAATTCAGGCAAACACTTGCAATGTTACACTGCAGGAGGTGCCAGCATTTGGATATAACATTAAACCTAGCAGCTGAATGTAAAAGATCCCCTGATGCTACATTAAAACAAATTAGCTAGTCCATTATCTCATTGCTGTAAGTGGGGCCTTGCTGTGTGCAAATTGGCTGCTGCTTTTACCTATCTTACAACAGTGATTGTCCTTCAAATGCAATTCAATGACATTGAAGGATATTGGGATGGTCTGATGATGTGAAAAGTACAATGTGAATGGAAGATCTGTCTTTCACTTAAGATAGTTCGGTACGTGGCAGGAATCACATTATGAAGTGTGTGTATTAACGTGCTCAGGTCAAATTACCTCAACCTTACTTTAACCAAAGTGTATTAATCCCTTTGAAAGAAATGGGTTTTTATCACTTCTCCTTTGAGGGCAATAGCATTTCAGAACCAAGTGATAAGGAGAGTCATTATCCAGGACCTGAATTAAGAATCATTTTGCACCTTTTTCATATTCTATTTGAAGCATCCCACTAGAAGCTTATGGAAAACCATTTTGGAGAAAAAGAAAGATCTGGAATTTCTATAGCACCTTTCACGGCCCCAGGACATCCCAAAGCACTTTCCAGCTAATGAAGTACTTTTCTTTTTGAAGTGTAATCACTGATGTAATGCAGGGAAACGTGGCAGCCAATTTGCGCACAGCAAGATTCCCCCAAACAGCAAGGTGATAATGAAAGATAATATTCTAGCAAAGCTGATTGAGGGATAAGTTTTGGCCAGGATTCCGAGATATTCCATCAGATTATGGAGCCATGCTCGAATGGAGCATGGATTGGAGACTTGGGAGCCAGTGGTGCTACATATTCTGGCCATTAATTATCAAATGAGTGAAAAATCTCAGTTGTAGATGGTTTAAAAGCTGCAAAAGGTTTCTCAAGCAAGCTGAGGGTTAACTGAGGCAGTGGACAGTGCCGATAGCTCTGAGCTCCCTCAATATACTGTAGTGTTTTGTAACTGGATGTGATTTTCGGAGAGAACAGACACTCTGTACTTCGATGTAGAACTCAAATAATTCGATGGTGAAGGTTAGTTTATTTTAAATTGCAAAATGTAACATTTGTCATGCCTGTAAATTGGAAGCAACATGACAGTTCTGAGGAATTTCTTTCGCTACCATGTTTAATATGATCTTCTGCATCACTAATTGTTCAAAGTCTGAAATATCTTGCCCTATTTGCTGGGATGTAATTGCATTCTGTAATAGCAGAGCTTACTGCACTTGTTTAACACTCCATTGGTTCTGATTTTAACAAAGGGGTTTAAAGATTTTCAATGGGTTAACACAGTCGCTAAAATGACAGTCAGAGGAACTTTGGATGCATAAAGCATTAGGATACGAATATCAGTATTGCGAATGCACCCCAAATGTTAATGTGTATAATGAAAGAGTCTAACTCCATTAAAATAGTGGCCAATGGGATTACATACAAATGCGTTAAGCATCCTCATCGACAGAAGGAATTGCATTTATATAGTGTCGTTCACAACATCAACATGCCCCAAATCTCTTTACAGCCAATGAGGTACTTTTAAAATGTATTCAGTGTTATAATATAGGAAACACAGCAGCCAATTTGTGCGCAGCAAGCTCCCACAAATAGTATTGGAATAAAAAACCAGATCATCTGTTTTAGATGTTGGTTGAGGGATGAATGTTGGCCAGCACACTGGGGGAGCAGGTATTTGGAATAAATCTCCACACTGGGAGCATGCATTCAGAAACTCATCTCCTATAATGTTATAATGAGCAAACCATTAGGGAAGGAAACCTGCCGTCCATACCTGGTCTGGCCTACATGTGACTCTAGACCCACTTAAATGCCCTCTGAAAGGGCCTAGCAAGCAACTCACTCAGTTTTATCAAACCGCTATGGAAAAGTCAAAATAAGAACAAACAGGATGGACCACCCGGCATTGACTAAGATAAATATATTGCCGTTCCTTCGCTGTTACTGGGTTAAAATCCTGGAACTCCCTCCCTAATAACACTGTGGGTGTACCTACACCACATGGACTGCAGCGGTTCAAGATGGTGGCTCACTACCACCTTCTCAAGGGCAATTAGGGATGAACAATAAATGCCAGTGCCTTGCCAGTGAGGCCCACATTCCATGAACGAATTAAATGAAATTGAAATAAATTGAAAATGTGCTTGATCTGCTTTTTATTTTTTCAAACACATCAGTCGGATTGACAGATGAGTTAGGTAGTCCCATCCAGGTTAAAAACACATACAGACAGACAGACACTAACACACAACAACACAGACACAAACACACACTATGGCCGGAATTTTATTTTGGTGCAGAGGCGCCGCCCACAGGCCAGAAAGTCAGGGATGAGCCCGGCTTCACCGGGCCTGGAAGCCACGCAGTAATTTTACGTGGCCTAAGCCCTTAATTGGCCTTGGGCCGGACTTCCACCCCTCTGAGGCAGGAAGTCCCACCTCCAAGAGCTGCTGGCCAATCAGTGGGCCGGCAGCTCTTCAGTCCCAGCAGCGCCATCGGGAGCAGTGGCCACTGCTGGAACTGCACCCAGCGAGAGGAGCAGCAATGGTGGAAGCCCCGAAATAGAGGTAAGTGTGTCAAGTCTCGATAGAGACAATCGGCGGTGGGGGGGAGGGGCACTTTATTTCAGTGGGGACGGTTGAGGCTTTGGGGGGGGCCCTCTGTGGGGCACAGAGTACCCGATCAGGACGGACCCCCTCCCGCCCAAGCCTGCAAGGAGGCCGCCGGGGGCCGAAGGCGCCTGCTGGCCGCGAGTAAAATACCAGTGGCAGCGGGAGGAGGCCCTTAAGTGGCATTTAATTGGCCACTTGAGGGCCTTGATTGGCCTGGAGTGGATGGGCCATTTCCCGCCGCCACCACCCCTGGTAAAATTGCAGCGGGGGTGGGAAAGCATCGGAAACGGCACCCTCCACCTTGCACTGAATTTTATGCCCCCCTCCAACACCAACCCGCTCCTGTGGGGGCTGTAAAATAACAGCCACGCATTCAGACAATAATACGCACACAAACATACACAAAGGTACACACATATACACACACAGGTAGGTAAAGACCTCAGTTATGGTCTAATCCTGAGGCATTGAATCCCACAAGGGGATGGATCGCAAGTGAGTTTAGGTGGGGTTGGCAGGCTATTGCTCCAAAGAGGGGATTGCAGCACAGTGCAATCGTACCCTTCATTAAAATGCACATGGATGATTGAATAGTGATTAGCAAGTCTGACTGACTTTCTTGCCCTCCCTAATGGAAGGATGCTGAGTACAATTATACTACCCACCCTACCCCCATCCTGAGCAAAGCCAATCAACTCAGCATAGACTGGAAATCAAACCAGAGATAACCCTCAGCTAATGGTTCAGATCCCCACTGGGGGTGTTCAGCGACCAGTTGAGCCAAAGAGGTCAAGGTGGAGGAATTAGGGTAGATCTTGTAGTTGCTGGGGATGTTGGATCATGCTATGCATGGTGCCAACAGCAAAGCTGGGTGGGGAGCAGCTCATGGAGAAACTTAGCCTTCATGGACGTGCGGTCCCGTCTTGGTCTCCCGTTTTCCTTGGTAATCCAATAGCCACAGGTGTGCAGCAATATGAAAACCATACAAGTTTTCAGGGGAAAGTAATATCTAAAAATAAACCCTTATCTCGGTAGCAAAATATCATCGATGAATCACAAAATTCTACACAGTGCTACTTAAATAGCTCCTCAAAAGTTGGTCACACATGGAACCATTAATAGAAATATCGTAAGTTCCTGAAGAGAAAATAAAGTTGTAATTTTTAATCAGCATTAAGTTAGAAGCTCTATTTCTTAGTAAGTACTTCCGAAAAAAAAAAATCATTAATTTGTAATGTGTAAGTAGTATTCTTAATTATCATGTTCATGAAAAGTCGTGACATTAATTTCATCAATGATGTTCTACAGAAACCCGAGCTACTTTCTGGGCCTGTGGCGATGAACTAAAAGATTACAAAATTAAATATACATTTTCTTTTTGTAAAGTAACAAGTATGCATCTCATTAATGTTTGTAATGAAAGGTGCTTTTTTTGCATTGCAGTGGTGTGTGACAATCTGATTTACAATAATACAGGGTTTCGACTTGTTGCTTTAATTAGAAATTATGGAGTTACATTAAAACCAACTACCCTTTGTCACTGTCTCAGACTCTACTTAAATGCATGAGGTTGCATCTCTGCTGTTTTGTTAACTGCTTCCAGTGGCGTTTGAAAGGTTTCTGTTGTCTATGTAAGGGGGAACAGGCAAGATTTCAGCACTTACTAGTGTCAGCTGTGGCTCAATGGGCAGCACTTTTGCCTCTGAGTCAGAAGGTAAGGGTTAAACCCCACCTTAAGCACAGAAATTAGGCTGACACTGCTGTGCAGTACTGAGGGAATGCTGCACTGTCAGAGGGGCTGTCTTTTGGACAAGACTTTAAACTAAGACCCCATCTGCCCTCTCAGCTGGACGTGCCAGAGAATAGAATCACAGCACAAAAGGATGCCATTTGGCCCATCGAGCCCATACTAGCTCTCTGCAAGTGCAACTCAGCTGGTCCCACTCCCCCAGTCTTTCTCTGTAGCCCTGCAAACTTTTTCCTTTCAGGTGCTTATCCTGCAAAAGATCCCATGACACAATATTGAAGCAGAGCAGGGGAGTTCTCCTCAGTGTCCTGGCTGATATTTATCCCTCAACCAATATCTCTAAAGTAGATTATCCGGCCATTATCACCCTGCTGTTTGTGGGAGCTTGCTGTGCACAAATTGGCTGCCGCATTTTCTACATTACAAAAGTGACTACACCTCAAAAGTACTTCATTGTCTGTAAAATGTTTTGGGGCATTCTATGGTCGTGAAAGGGGCTATATAAATGCAAGTATTTCTTTTTTCTTGCAGTAGTTTTCCTGATTTATCTTCTCCATCTGATTTCCTGTCTTATGTACTTCTATATATTCACTCTTAATCACCTACCTCCCAGTGTATCCCTCTTTTGATATTCCTTTGCACTGACTTAATGGCATGAAAATCAGGAGAGATGCACAATGGGGCAGTTGATGCGATCTTACCCAGTTCATACTATTGATAAATATTAAAATTATAACTCCTCTCCTGTCATTGTGTATAACCTCATGAGATAATGTCTCATGAGGTTATACACAATGACGGGAGGGGAGTTATAATTGTGAAAGGAATGGGTTTCGCAAACAGGGACATATTCAAATTTGTTGCCATATCTAAATTAGTCCAATTCATGCGTCTTGTTTCAATTCCTAGTTCCGGCCTATTTGATTTTAAAAAGAAAATGGAAGTTACAAAAACCTCTGAGCTTTTATTTTTCTGATATATACAAGTGCAAATGAGAACTTTGGTTCTTGTTTTGAAGAGTTCTTTGGATATGCAATCCTTCCCGCTCGTTCCATCTCTAATAAGAGTTCACTCATTGACCTGGTCAATAAGCTCTAAAATGGTACAACTTTATCACAGCAGGCTATTTCAATATTTTGTCGCATTAGTGAAGGCCTTGCTCTTATCTGTATGCATGGCATAATCTCGGCCTTCGAGGCAGCTGACCTCTGACCCTGTGACAAATCTACATATCTTATCAGTAATTGTGTCATGCAGGAAGAGTGACAGTTCTTAATGAGAAACATGGCAGCAGAATTCAGTAGAATTTCCAATTCTGTTCCAGGGCAGTAGATGGAGAATAATCCTGCATCTCCTTACGCTATGCAAATTGAATGCTCCCTGAGACTAGGTAGTAATGACTAGAAATTTCAGACCCTACAGCTGACATTTAAAAGCACTATCTCATGTTGCATGGAGCTGATTTGCATCCCAGTGTGATAATATGGATCTGGCAGGGCCTAGTTAATAGTGAGAGGTAGTTCTATAAGACGAGCTTCACTTCGAACGCTGCAAGTGATGTCTGCAGTATAGAGAGGTGATCTACACGGGTTATATAATAGTGAAGAGCTCCTGCCGCGCTACAACATCCGGGAACTCTGCTTTTTGTCCAATTCTGGCCTCTTCTGCATTTCCAATTTCCTTCTCCTACAGCACTGGAGGCTAGGCCCCTGGAATTCCCTCCCTAAACCTCTCCACCTCTCTCTCCTCTCCACGTTGCTCCAAAAAAATCTACCTCTTTTACCAAGCTTTGGTGACATGTCCTATTATCTCCTTTTGGGGCTCGATGTCAAACATTGTCTGTTAATGCTCTTGTGAAGCACCTTTGGGCATTTGACTATCTTAAAAGCACGATACACATTCAAGTTTGTTGTTGGGCAAAGAGTAGACAATGTATATTCGAAGCTAGAGATGAGCATTTATTTTGGAGAGAACATTGATTGGAACTATGAAACTTCACGTGCTTTTGCAGAGTTAGGAAGATCCAATTTGAAAAGTTATTGCATAAGCCTCTTCCCATTTAGCCGGTCAGTTTAGCTCAGTAGATGCAGTCTTATCTCTGAGTTTTAAGGTTCTGGGTTCAAGTTCCACCTCAGGAATTGAACACATAGTCGACGTTGACACCAGTGCGATACTGAGGAAGTGCTGCAGTGTCAGAGGTGCGGTCTTTTGCATGGGATGCTCATCTGAGGACCTGGCTGCCCTCTCCAATGAATGCAAAAGATCCCATGGCACTATTTGAAGAAGAGCAGGGGGACTTCTCTGTGCTATCCTGGCCAATGTTTACTCCTCAACGACCTTTAGTTGGTCGTCAGTCTCAGTGCTGTTTGTGGGACATTGCTGTTTGTGAATTGCTTGTGACATTCACCTGCAGAAGACAGGTGAATCTGACCCTCTCACGGGGAAACTGATGGGTTTAGATGCAACACTGCATTTATACCCCGCCCTATTTTACCTACCAGGAGAGTAGTTCGAGGCGGGGGTGTAAGACTGGTGTTTTCCACTTCATCCCATTGCCCAGCCCAGTAAATTCAATTAAAATTCACCCCCATGATGACTAAAGCTTTTTAATTGCGGTTCAATTTCAAAACTCAGTGGTAACATTTCCAATCTCTGAAAAGTACATTCATATCCTTCCCTTGTGCTTGGAGATCAGATGTAGGATCAGGTCTATGGTGCCAGTGGGGATCTGCTGTAGCTGCAATGTGACTGCACAGTCATTCCGAAGCTGATCTTACATTTCTACTGAGAATGAATTGTAAAATACTCTACCCATTCACCCTGGGCATCTTACAGGAGTTAAAGATGCAGCTTGGGTTCAAAATTCATGGTCATCTTCCCGACCAGCAGTTGGGATGAGTTAAAAAGTCCTCGACACTGTGAGGTTCTATTGTATGTAGCTTTGCTCTGAAATACTGGATCTTCTATTAAAACAAGATGGTAGATTCTGCGATAATACTGTTATAGACACTGCTAAACCCCTCAACGATGGTTTGATGTCCTAGATAATTGTCAGATCCTTTTTTCCTTCTAACTCTATTTTACAATAAAGATTTTTTAAATCCAACTTGGATCATCCAATCATTACTTTCTAATGATCTTGCCTTTTCTTTTACTCTTTATAACCTTGGTGGTATTCAGCATTACAGGTCTTTGCTTTCTCTCTTAAACAGCATTGCGTACCATCTATTTAATGTTCAGTGTACCGGCAAAAGAGTTCCAACTGAATTATTAAGAACCACATATGAGCACTAGAATTATAGAAACATGGAATGAAACAGTACAGGAGAAGGCCATTTGTCCCATCGTGCCTGTGCTGGCTGTTTGAAAGAGCTATTCAATTAGTCCCATTCCCCTATCCTTTCCCCATATTCTTGAAATTTTTCCCCTTCAATTATTTATTGAGTTTCCTTTGAATAAAGGCCACAAAACTGTCCCTTTCTGAAAATGTGAGTAAATTATGTGCCTAATGTATACTGCCTCCAAGTATGCTGACGCTTTCTCTAATGTGACTGAGTTTTATATGGAATCAGGAGTGAGTAATTTCTTTTCCCTTGCAATCCAAGATTCATGTGTAAACCAACAGCGGTTGTCAGCAATCCAGCCTCGGTGATCAAACTCCATCTTTTATTTCTCGCCAGGTTGGTCTGCAGTGAACCAATCACCTAATTAATAAATTGTCAGATATTGATTGTTAAAGGAATGTCTATAAACTCCAACTGATTTAACATTGGCACATCCCACAGCAACAGAACATCTGAAAATGCTCACACTATATCAGCACAATGATTACTACATAAGGCAAACTTAAATTTATATAGCGCCTATCTTGATCCCAGAATGTTCCAAAGCACATTACAGCCAAAGAAGTATTTTTGAAGTGTTGTCCTTTTATGCTCTGTCACTGGTGGGAGTGCTTTCAGCTCTAAGCTCTGGAATTCCCTCTCTAGACCTCCACGCGTCTCTTACCTCCTTTAACAAACCCCTTAAAATCTACCTCTTTGAGTCTGTCCTGATAGCTCCTTATGCAGCGTGGTGGGAATTTCTGCCTAATTATGCTCTGTGAAGCGCCTTGGGATGTTTTACCAGGTTAAAGGTGCTATAAAAATGCAAGTCGCTGTTATTATTGAAAGCTATTCAACCATGGGGGTCACTCAACTAGCATTTCCTCTTGTCATTCCTACTTTTCTGGTCTGAGCCACTGAATAACCATCAGGACCGGGAAACACAACCAATTGTCTCTCCCCCGCAAGTACCAAGAACAGCATGGCAAATTGTTGAACTGCCATTTCTGCCTTTGCTAATTCAGCATAGGAAGGGGAATAAACCTGGGGCCTTGATCTGCACACCTCAGTTCCACAACAGGCGGTGGGGCTCAATCAAATGAGTCATCAGGGAGTCCCACATGACTCTTTTGTGACCAGGAGGAAATGATCTAATCGTGACAAAAGGTTACAGAGGTCACGTCCTTCTTTCAAATAGATATCTTCATTTGAAGGGAAATAACAATGTAAGAAATCTGTGCTATGACCGTTTTAAATGTTGGTATTACTTCGAGGTGGCAAAACTGGCAGTGTTCACTCTTAAACCCTATAAATTTTAGGCCAACTTTGGTTGGAGTGGCCCAGGAGCAGCATTTAACCTTCTGGGCAGCAATATGCTGCAAATATCATGCACACCCTCTCCTGGAGAAGAGAAAATTAGATACGCTGTTTATGTCCAGGAAAATTATGGCACGGTTTGTGAGGCAAAGGTAATAAAATCCAGCTTTATGTATTAGCAGTTCGTTGAAGTTTACATTTTTGTTTTGACATAGTTGTGTTGCAATCTGCCTGTGCGATATTAGTAACGAATGCTATTGCACAGTGGGTTGGATTTTGTTTTGCATTGACTCACTCATATGAAGTTGCTGTTGTATTCTCAATAAAGGCACGTTCTTTAATGGAGTGAAGTCTTTATTAAAAAGGGTGGGCAGAGGAATTGCATACAAATACATTAATGTGTTCATTACCGGTATCACTCAGTGCCACTTCAGTTGAGTGTTTATTAACTTCTCCCTTCCCCCTTTCTTGGTCTTGCCATTATGGGCTGCATGGTGATATGGGTGTCACACCGTGTCGTAACCACGAGCAGCAGATCACTGGTGCATATTATTTCCAGTGCACTATTGCTACTATTTTGCCACGTTTCTTGATGAAGGAATGCTGCAGCCCCTTTGGATGGACACCTACAGATCCTTTTATGTTGAATCCGTGCCTCGCCATTACCATAAGTGTTAATTTCTGTCATGCATGCCCCCAACAGCCAAGAATGAGGCACATTAATTTCGCCACATGGACATTAAACTTAAAATTGTTGCTGGGAATAAAACAGGGCCTATCACAAGGAATTTCCAGGCCCCTCACTGGAAAGACATTTTTGCATGCTAGCAGACAGTGTTGGAACAAAGGAACCAATCCCTGCTTCCCCAATACACAGAAGACGTGGACAGACCAGTTTAGTCACATGACTAACTGGCTGTTGCAGAGTTTTGAACTGAGAGTTTTAAATTGGCCACAGATAATTTCAACTCAGAAAGATGTTTGCTCCTGGACTAAAAAGATCTCTCCTGGCTGGCTCACCACAGCCTCTCCTGACTGCTCTCATCTCATTCTCACCAGCTTTGGAATCCATTGAAGACACTTGAACCCCAAGAGAGAAAAGTCTCCTACAGTGAACAAGGTTTAAGAAGAATACTGGGCCCCAATGAAAAGCAAGAATTACCTACAAGTAAGAACTCTTCAGATATTGCCTCAAACCTCTCCACTTTACTTGTCTTCTGCTCTTTTCTGTCTCTATTTGCATATGTGTATCGCATATGCATGCCAGCATGGGTGCTTCGTGTATACGTAGGCGTCAATCGAATTAAAGTTTAAGTTTAAGTTTTAATAAATTTCGCCTTTCTTCTTTAAACCTAAGAAAGCCTGTTTGTGCTAATTTCTTTACCTTATAATTGGAAAGTGGTGAATAAGGATTCACCAAGGGGGAGCTCAAAACACAGTGTGTTTAAAAATAAAACTCTGTTATAGTAAGACCAGGTTACCTGCGACCACCTGGAAGAACAAGGGTAGCAGGCGCATGGAAGCACCACCACCTGCAAGTCACACACCATCCTGACTTCGAAATACATTGTCGCTGGGTCAAAAACCTGGAACTCCCTCCCTAACAGCACCGTGGGTGTACCTTCTCCACATGGACTGCAGTGGTTCAAGAAGGTAGCTCACCGCCACCTTCTCAAGGGCAGTTAGGGATGGGCAATAAATGTTGGCCTTGACAGCAACTCCCACGTCCCATGAATGAATAAAAAAATTCTCCCAACATCGATGCCACTGTGCAATTTAATGGACGAAGCTGCAGAAACCCAACAATGTCGGGCATTTAAGGGCCTTGTGATCTACTGAACCAATTGATTTGATTAAAGGGATTTATCAAGGGGGCACTCAAACTACAAACTTGAAAAAGCAAAGAAAACTGACCAAAAAAATCCACTCTGATAACATACATTAACATATATAACATATAATATAAATTAACATACATCAATGCAAAGAGCATACATTAACATAAATTAACATATATTATACCCAATTGCATTATGGTTCATTGTTTTTGAGGCCTTCGCTGAACCATCGCCTGAAGTGGTCTCTCAGGAGCAGGAAGGAGAAGCAGTAGGTCCAAGTATAAATTGGGAAGATCTGTACACAGAAGTTGCGTTTTTATGGTCTGAAATATGCTGCCTGAAAGGGTGGTGGAAGCAAATTCAATAGTAACTTACAAAAGGAAATAGGATAAATATCTGAAAAGGAAAAAAAAACCCAATGTGATGAGGAGAGAGCAGGGGAGTGGGACTAATTGGAGAGCTCATTGAAAGAGCTGGTACAGGCACGATGGGCTGAATGGCCTCCTTCTGTCTTGTATAGTTCTTTGATCCTAATTCCTTTGCGTTTAGTATACCCAGGGCCTGAACTGTAAAGCAAAAAAAGGTCATCACTTTCAATCTCTTTGTTCTTCTGTACCTCCTCCGAATAAGGGTGTACATTTATAAGAAATGACCCTACCCCTTTTGATGTAGATAGATGTTTTTATACTGCTGCTTCCATTCTAGGACAGTGCCACTACACTGCATTCCTAGTACCAATCTCCCTCATTAACCTCCCCACTTGGCATCCATTTACTGGCTGGAAGTGGACTCAGTGCTTGAAGCCGAATTTCACAAGACCTATGAGACAGTGGATCTCTGCTGCTTCAGGAACAAGGCAGGTTGGGCTGTTTGGACTTAAAGTGCAGGAAATAGCACAATAAATGCAGTTAGTGGCACTTTGGTAATGCAAAAATGCCTCGCGTGTTGCACCTTCTCTTGTGCCACCCTGGTCACTATTGAAAACAGCCAAACATTGCATTTGCACTACAATAGCACCATCCCTTTTAGAGAAACAGTAGGAAAAATACTCAATCAGACCCGTGACTGAGCATTTCCACAGCCAGTCTCTGATGTCAAGGAGATGGCGGGGAGAGTGCAGAGAATGTAGACACATCCAAATTGTTGCCATGGTGATAACCCAGCTATGAAGAATGCAGCAGCTAGTCACGTGCTTTTGTTTTGTTTGAGGTTTCCATGGCATCTTTCACCTGCATTATGTTTCAGTTCCATACAATATGGCTTTCAGTGGCCGGATTGGTTTACTTCCAGCTGTTTCCTGCTCCTCTCTGGAACAGTGTTGACAATTACAGCAATATCTTGCCTCACTGTCTACTTTTATACTGTTGTCATCTTGATATTGTCAGATTGTATTGCTGCTACGGGGTTTTTACACGATTGGTATTTAGCAGGAACTGCAAAACGCACCACAGAGAGTTAGAGCCCTGACTCAGGCAATCTCGCCAACAAACCAATTTCTTTGATAACATCAGTGTGTTTCTTTCTAGGCCTGGTTTCACATTTAAAAAAAAATTCTTTCATGAGATGTGGGCATCACTGGCAAGGCCAGCATTTGTTGCCCATCCCTAGTCGCTCTTGACAACTGAATGGCTTGCTAGGCCATTTCGGAGGGCAGTTAAGAGCCAACCACATTGCTGTGAGTCTGGAGTCACATGTAGGCCATTTCCTACAGTTGAGGTATTTCCTTCCCTAAAGGAGGCATTAGTGAACCAGATGGGTTTTTATGAAAGTGATAGTTTCATGGCACCATTACTGAGACTAGCTTTCAATTCCAGATCCTTTTTTTAAAACTAATTAATTGAATTTATTAATTCATTGAATTGAAATTCCACCAGCTGCCATGGTGGGATTTGAACCCGTGTCCCCGGGGCATTAGCCTGGGCCTCTGGATTGCTAGTTCAGTGCCATTACCACTACGCCAACGTCTTGCCTCAAGTCTCTTTTATATCAATGTGAGCTCTGGCAGGTTGCAGTAGAAGATTGTTGATCACCATCTGATAATAATTGAGTCCCATATTGTCCTTAACATCCGTGCACCTTCCAGTTGCAGTGGACAGTGATTTCGTTTCATTGTCCAAAGGTATTAATGGATATGGGGCAAAGGCAGGTATATGAAGTTAGGTCACAGATCACCTATGATCTCACTGAATGGCGGAACAGGCTCGGGGGGTTAAACGGCCGACTCCTGTTCCTGGGATCTGACATTCCCAAGAGTGGAAACTCCATCTTCAATTATTTATTTTTTCCAGCCCTCTGAACCTCCTCTTATTAATATCTACACTGAACACTCTTTTTTAAGCTGGATTTCTTTTTGCTCGAGTTAAACTACAATCACAAGGAGAGATTGAGGTGACTAGCATAGCGGAAGCTCGATAAACACCTGAGGGAGAAAGGAATAGAAGAGTATGGTAATGGTGTGAGAAGAAGTATGGTGGGAGGAGGCTTGTTTCTTTTTATTCGTTCGTGGGATGTGGGCGTCGCTGGCCAGGCCGGCATTTATTGCCCATCCCCAATTGCCCTTGAGAAGGTGGTGGTGAGCTGCCTTCTTGAACTGCCTCGTGTGGAGCATAAACACCAGCATGGACTAGTTGGGCCGAATGGCCTGTTTCTCTGCTGTAAATTCCAATGTAATGACTCAAAAAGCAAACTGCAGCTGGAAATCTTAAATTAAGAAAAAAGAAAATGCCGGAAACACTCAGCAGGTCAGGCAAGTTCTGCGGAGAAAAGAACAAAGTTAAAGGGTTATGACCCTCCATCAGAACTCAGGTCAGAAAAAGAATGAAGGGGAGGAGATTTGGCACCCAGGAAATTGGACATGGTCAGGAATGCAAAACATGTGGGATGGCTTTTACCACCTCTTCATACGATATTAGTCACCAGGGTGTGGCATTCCCTAATGGTCAGCCGATGAATATAAGATTTTGTGTTCAGGATAGTGACAGAGAGACCTCAGAATCTAACTCCATAGAACCAGCCCGCGGCCAGATCCCGCAACTACCTCTGTGACAGTTAATATAGCAAAATTGAATGGGACATGTTAATTCAGCAACTTACAATGGGAAGAAAAACACAACTAAAAATTTCAACACCAGGAGTAAGGTCTGTGGACAGGAAGTGCATGCCCTACAAAAGATTTTAATAATATAATAGATGGTTTACAGGGCCAATTATTTTCCACTCGTGGTTGTTAGTCAAATAATCATCCTTCAGTATAAATGAACTGTATTATCATAATTCTGAACGCTATTGGATTGCATTTGTTAAAACACATTTCAGTCAACCTTCCCGACCTGTTCTGGCTATAAGAACGATAATTTTTTCCACTTCGAAGGACGTACTATTAAGTCAGATGTACTCTGGAATGTAGTTATGATTCTCAAAACCATGAGAGTTTGTTCCAGCGAAGATCAAGAAATCATAGATTCATATAATGAGGCAACACAGAAGTTGGCCAGTCAGGCCTTTGTAACTTTGCTGGCTTGTTGAAGAAGCTACCACTGAGGAACGGAATACCTCAAGGTTGTTGTTTAGACTTAACTGAGCTGTGAGGTAAGACTGACGACTTGTGAGATTCTTTACCCTGTGGGGAACGGAATGAGGGGAGTCAGAAAAACACATAAGAGGGCAACCGGTCTAGAAAAGGCAAATGAGGCACATTATTTCAAGTTGAAATGTAACAGTCTGACCATGTGGCGCACATTTAAATTGACGGAAGACAAACTTACGACTAACGTCAAGATGTTTTCCTTCATACAAAGATGTCTTGTGCGGAATGGACTTCGAGGTCAGGCCGTGCAGTGGTTCACAAACTGGGGTCCGTCAACCCCCCTGGGGGTCCAGAGGGTCTGCAAAATAAACGTGAAATGTGAGCTGGGAGGTGGGCTAACAGTGCAGCCGCCAGATGTGCAACACAGAGTAGGCTGGTTGTCTGAACAAGGAGGGAAGTGCACAGGAATAGACAGACTCTGCAGTGAGAAACAAGCACACCCATCTCACTGATATCTGTAAGCAAATACCTGTTTTCTTAAAAGCAACATTAAAACGCTCTTTACTTGCCGCACTTTCATATTATGAGTATTATATGGTATTATAATTTAAATGAGGGGCACATGATTACCAATCCTTTTGTAAAGGGGTCCTTCAACCAAAAAAAGATTTCAGAACCTCTCAGATAGTGCCTTTGAATCATTCAGGGAACAGTTGGATCCTGTGAGAGGGGAACTGTTGTTTCCCGGATGGATGAGCTCGGATAAGTGAAATGGTCTCTCTCATCTTGTCTACTTGTGACTACTTCACCTACTGCTAGCACACATCAGCCCTCCCCTGGATGTGAACACTTTGATTTGAGAGCAATGAGCTGCTTGTGATTCAGAAACAAGCTGTTTTGAGTGGCAATAAAACAGTATTTTTTATTTAACTAGCAACAATAGCATTGAGTTCTTTTTTCCCCATTTTAGTCAGTGTTTAGTTTTCACAATGCACAGGAAGATTATAGAGTCATGGAAATAAGGTACAGATGGAGGCTCTTCAGCCCATTCCGCCTCTATGGATGCTAGCTCTCCAACCACAGAGATCTATCTACTCTAATTATGTTTACCTGCACTTTCCTCATGCCCTTTATTAACTTTTCTACAAGTATTCATCTAATCCCCTTCTTTTGTTTTGTTTCCCCTTTAAACATTGCAGTTGGCTACCCTCAAGAATCATTTGCATTTCACTCCTTAATAAAGTGGTGCATGAGTAAAAAGTACCCTTTAAGCTCTTTGAAACTGCACAGTTGCATTTTGCCAATCACCAACAGCATGCACCAGCATTCAATAGGGTCCCGTCATTATATATAAGTTCTTTTTGACTTACATTAATGAGCTGGGCTTGGGTGTACAGGGCACAATTTCAAAGTTTGCAGGTGACACAAAACTTGGTAATGTCGTAAACATTGAGGGGGAGTTGGAGTGGCAAAATGGGCAGACACATGGGCAGATGTAATTTAATACAGAGAAGTGTGAAAAGAGACATTTTGGAAGGAAGAATGAGGAGAGGCAATATAAACTAAATTTAATATTAAATATTAAATGGGGTGCAGGAGCAGAGAGATCTGGAGATATATAGTATATATATAAAAATATATATATAAATCTTTGCAGATGGCAGGACATTTTGATAAGGCTGTTAAAAAATACAAGATTTTTTGGCTTAATAGCGGCACAGAATATAATAGCAAGGAAGTTATCCTTAACCTTTACAAGTCACTGGTTAATCTTCCTCTGGATTATTTATGTCTGAGCACCACACTTTAGGAAGGATTTCAAGACCTTGAATGAGGGTGCAGAGGGAGACTTCAGTGATGTGGAGAGACTAGAGAAGCTGGGGTTGTTCTCCTTAGAGCAGAGACGGTTAAGGGGATATTTGATAGAAGCGTTCACAATTATGGAGGGTTTTGATAGAAGAAACGGAGATGAGGATTTTTTTTTAACGCAGAGAGTTGTTTTGATCTGGAATGCACTGGCTGAAAAGGGGGTGGAAGCAGATTCAATAGTAACTTTCAAAACGGAAATTTTCAGACATTTGGAGTAAGAGCAGGGCAGTGGGACTAATTGGATAACTCTTTCAAAGAGACAGCACAGGGATGAGGGGCCGAGTGGCTTCTTCTGTGCTGTTTGATTCTATGATCATGTGTTTCTGCTTGCTAGTGCAGGTTTTAAAGTCAACAAGTCACACTCCTTTTATTCCATAAATTATTCATTTTACTTCAATGTAATTTTTCTTATTCAGCCACCTGAACTGGCCAGAAGTAACCAGAACATAATGCGTTAGCTTTTCACACCTTGTCTAAGTGTCTTTGAACCTGCAAATACATAACAAGTGACTGGCACTGACCTTTGAGTTAATGCGTAAATGTTTTCCCATTCTGTGTACAACACTGTACGACTCTGTTAACCTGCCTGGCCCTTTGTTTCGGGATTAAATCAGAGCAGGTTTTTCGCTGGTCAGCCTCGGTCTAGCAGTAGCTTGGCATTTCCTCTCAGCTGCTTTTTTGCTTTGTTTTAAAAAAAAAAATTCTGTATTTCTCTTCTTGCCCTTCTCTTTGCGTTTTGTTAAAGCTGGCTTGACGTGATTCATTTAGTTGATGAGCTGGACTACAATGAGAGGGCGCTAGTGCCTCAGTCTAAAATCTGAACTGATATTGTGGGCTGCGTTTTCCTGGCCCTCTGGACACAGGCTGGGAGATGGGAGGGCTGGCAATACGGTCGGGGAAGGCGTCGCAAGGGGAGCCCAAGACCATCCTGTTGCCATGACATATTGCCTGCGGTGGGAACCTTAGCGGATTGAGTCACTTAATGGGCCCATTTAAGAGCCACTTCCCACCCACCCCCCTACCCCCTCCCGCGGGCATTTTGCCTGCGTCTGGAGGGCCCCCCTGCCGCATGGAGAGACCACCAGGTAAATCCTGGCAGCCTCCCAGCAGGATCCCGGGCAGAGGCCCTCCTTCATACTGCTCCATGGGTCATGGAGGGTCCCCCTGGCAGCAATGGATGCCCTGCGTCTAATTCACTACTGGTGCAACATGACCACCCCCCCCTCCCCCTCCCCCACCCCAACCTCCGATCGCCAGGGCCTGTCAGCCTGGCCCACGGCTGCTCAAACATTACCTACCTGCTCTTTGAGCCGCCCTCTCCCTCGAGCTGCAGCCTCTGCAGTGGCCACCAGGAGCAGTGGCGCTTCCAAGGCTGGGCTGATGAGCTGCCGGCCCTCTGATTGGTCCGGCAGCTCTGGGGCGTGCGGGCCGCCATCCTCAATTTGATGGCGGCTCCGGCGGTGGCCTGTTAATTGGCTCTCGCCGGCAAAGTGCTGCCCCAGGGTTCCACTGCTCGTCAGAGCAGGGTCGGCTTCTGCTTTCAGCCCCGGTGGCGGGACCTGACCCACAGCGGAAAAATTCAGCCCCTGTGATCCGTTTCTGCTGATAACATGCATAAGAATTTCAGTTAAAACGTGGGCACACTATCACTTGGCCTCATGTTTCAATAAACACGAGGCTGGCTATTACCTGGTGTTTGACACTGTGCGAGTCCTTTTGGTGTTTGCTGTGAACTGGTATTTTGTATGTTCAACCTACAGAGAGGCGCTCCACCTATTTCAGCAAGACACGGTACACTGAGAGCAAACTTGCATTTATATAGCACCTTTCACAACCTCAGGACATCCCAAAGTGCTTTGCAGCCAATGGAGTACTTTTGAAGTATTGTCACTGTTATAATGTAGGAAATCAATGCAGTCAATTTGCACTCAGCAAGATCCCACAAACAATGCGGTAATGACCAGATCATCTGTTTTAGTGACGTTGAGTATAAATATTGGCCAGGACATCGAGGAGGATTTGCCTGCCTTTCTTTGATATCGTGCCTCGGAATCTTTTATATCCACCTGAGAGGGCAGTCTGGGCCTCGGTTTTAGCATCTCATTTGAAAGCCCGTGCCTCCGACAGTGCAACACTCCCTTAGTACTGCACTTGGAATGTTTGCCTAGATTATGTGCTCAAGTCTCTGGTGTGGGGCATAAGTAATGGAGGAACTATTAGTAATTTGTTGAGCATTTCAACTAATGATAACATGATGTCCAACTCCTCTACAAGTGGTCTACAGGTCCTCTATGACAATGCGCGATACATGTGACTAACGGCCTGCTTGGGTATAAAATTGAAACCCGACTCGGGCCCGACCCAACCACGGACAACCTGAACCCGACCCGGGCCCGAGCCCTTTAAGTTTTTTCCCGCACCCGACCCGACCTGACCCGACATGAATATTGCAATAAATTTAATGATATCAAACATGTTATTGTGCTCTACCTTGTCCAAATGGTGGTACGAGTGATCCTGTTCATCCGTTCCACAGCAGGCTATTCCTGCAGATGGAGTTGTGGGGAATCATGGGTGAGCCTGATCCCGTGAGTTCCTGGAGGCAGCACCGTCCAGCCTGACCCGAGCCCGAATACTGGACTCGGAATATAGACCCGACCCGAACCCGACACGTAGTCGGTCTAGTCGGGTTCGGGTCAGGCAGCCAGGCTTTACATGTGACTGTGTGTGTTGTAAACAGTGTGTGGAATAAAAGCTTTTATTAAAAGTGGCGCTCCCCACCACTCATAGCGGGACGATGGCACTAACACGGGCTGCCCACTCTATCAGTTGGATGCTTCACATGATCAAAAGGTTCTGATACTATTTAAACCTTGAGATGGGCAGAAACCATTCCTACAAGCTAACCAGTGCATTTGGTAATTTGCATCGGAAAACGCCACTCTGTTTTAATTCATATTGCTTGTTTACTCTCTCAGTGACTGTGGGCATATGAACAGCAGAGGCAGAAGCAGAGGAACTGGAAACTCCATCGTAACTTAGCAGGAGGAATGGATGGCGAACAAATACCAAAGGATAAAAATTGTCTATTCGATAAAGCTGGTTGGGTTAGCTGTTCCTGAACTACTTGATGGTGCTATTGTCATATAATTTACATAGAACTTCACCCTAACAAGGTTAGTGAGCATCTATTTCTGCCTGAAATCGCCACTGTGCTGAGCACGGTGTAAAAGACGACTTTCTAATTGATGCCAACGGTATGGAAATTAATTCGGTGTCACTTGCCTGATGTAGAAGATTGCCTGAGTAAATTGCGGATGGTTTAGATGGTGGGGTCTGCATTTGATCACTGGTGTCGCTGACATGGCAACACATATATATTGTCCCTTAATTGCACTAAGGGAGGTGGTGATGGATGTTCCTCATGAACTGCTAGAATCCCTGTGCTGTTGATACTCCCAAATAGTGTTAGGCAGGGAATTCCAGGATATTGGCCCATAGGATGGTGAAGGAATAGTGATATAGATTCTGGACAGCATGGTGTGTGACTTTCTCGGCAGTTGAGGTCACATGGCTTGGCAGGTTGTTGCCAAAATAAGCTTTGGTGACTTACTGTAGTGTATTGTACCAACAGTATCTGCTGCAGCCAGAGTGCAGTAGAGGAAGTGGACATTGAGTTGTTAAAGGAGTAAGACATGCCAAGAAAATGTAACCAACAAAGAAATCCCAAATCTTAGGAAGAACTCATACAGTTTGGACTTTTTACCAATACTTTATCATGCTCACAGTTGAAAAGCAGTTTCCAGAACCCAGACGGGTGGCGCAGTGGTTAGCACCGCAGCCTCATAACTCCAGCGACCCGGGTTCGATTCTGGGTACTGCCTGTGTGGAGCTTGCCATTTCTCCCTGTGACCATGTGGGTTTCAGCCGGGTGCTCCGGTTTCCTCCCACAGCCAAACACTTGCAGGTTGATAGGTAAATTGGCCACTATAAATTGCCCCTAGTATTGGTCGGGGATGTGGTATTAATGTGGGATTAGTATAAATGGGTAGTTGATGATCAGCACAGACTTGGTGGGCTGAAGGGCCTGTTTCAGTGCTGTATCTCTAAATAAATCAAAATAACACCCAATCCAACCCCATCTGCATCAAAGCCCATAGTTCTACTCTCTGTCATGTTAAGACTGGTTTAGTAAGAAATCCTGAACTGCAGTGAGCCCATAACTGGGTAATATGTGGGAAATCTGTTAGATATCCGTGTCACCTGAGAAGTCTTACAGATTTATCGTTCCCACTTGTTGCTATCAACTTCATTCCTGCAATTATGCTACCCAAGATGTGGGATTAGTTTAGATGAGGTGCAAGTTCTAAAGGGTCACCACGTGGGAACATGAAGACAGAAGCCCACTCACTGAGACCCTGCTGTTTGAAGACCACCAGTTAGACTTACCAAAAGGACTAAACGAAAAGTGAGATGAAGACGCTAAGGATATTTTGAAAATAGTAGAACAATTTCAGTTCCAAGATTTGTCTTCAGACAGGTTTATTACCACAAACACCTAGAAGGTTACTATTCAGCTGCAATTGAAATAAACCTCCTTTGTATAATCTTCCCAATATTGTTGAATAAACCCCTTTCTCCTGAGTGCAAGATGTATCTTACAGTTCTGATTTCTGATCAATTTGCGTACTGTTGCAGTGTCAGAGGAAATTTTTGTTCTGTGGCTTCAACCTATGCAAACAAATGGAAGTATAAATGTTAAAGAAGATTGACTGTATTATTACTGCTCTGCGGCCTCTGATATATGTAAACAAGTTGCCTAAAGAGAGGCCTGACCTGTGAATCTCAGATGAGTCAGTCATAGCGGCAGAAAGAGCATGTGTCTGAATACAAAGAGATAATTAAGAAATAATAGAACTCCTACATGATTTATGTGCATGGATTAAATGTCAGATTTGAAAAGTTGCAGGTTAAATTGTGGTGACCTGCTAGAGCACAGCTGAAAAATTTCTCTGTATATCATAACTTCTTAAGTGCGGATGCCAAATGTACTCTTATTATAACACCATGCTTCCAACTGCAGCAATATCTTGCCATTAGGGTCATTCTGTATAAGTCTGCTACCAAGGGAATGACTACTTGCTGGCCATGTTACATAGATAACCCTGCTTAAAACATACTCAATTCATTGAGGATGGATCAGGGTCAACATGTCTTTTAAGGAGTGCAAAGCTTGAGCATAAAGTAAGTGCCTGGAATTATGTAGAAATTACAACAGGCAAACAGGCCATTTGGCCCAACCAGTCCTTGTTGGTAATGAGAACTGAAAATACTGGTGAGACTGCATCAGTGCAAAGAGAGGCAGAGTTAACATTTCAGGTCAATGACCTTTCATCAGTTATTGTTGGCATTTATCCTCCAGATGATCAATACTCCTCGGCCCATATGCCCATATCTCTTTAGCCCTTCATCATTCATCCATCTATGTATCTCCACCCTGAACCACTGAAGAATCCATACAGGTAAAGCTTCTGTTAGCCTCATATGGAATGCACACTCTGCCTTGTGGGGACAGACCTATTTATAACAAAAACCAAGAGAGCTTAAGCATAGCTAATGTCACATAATCTCCAGGCACTGGTAAACATTCTGGTCCCTACCCAATCACGATCACCCTATCTGTTAGGCTCCGACTTGCAGTTTTATCTGAAGCTGCATGTGAGAAATCCTAGTTCCTATTGACAACTCCATCCCTCCACATTCTATTAATGATGAAACTGGCTGGCCAATTAGCAATAGTGCCCCGGAGTCCTGCAGAGCTGTTTGGTTCAGGTCTCAGATTAATGAGTCTGCCACAGAAGTTTGGTCATTGAAGAAATGTCAAGTAGAGATTTGAGGCCTTGCTAGGCAGACAGTAAGTGCCAGGAGCACCTGATAAGCAGCATTGTGAGCACTAAAATGGATGAGTTCAGTGCCACCAACCTCATCATCACTGCATGGCCACACTCCACTGAAAGCAGACCCCTTCAGTTGAAGTTGCAGAGGTTAAACTTCCTGCCTCTCGGCAACCCAATGACCCCTGGATAGAGGAGCCCATTCTCCAGGTAATGGCTCCAAAGGCCGTTGTTTCAAGGCTCAGAGATTTCTCATCAGCTGCGGTCAGCAAGGTGATGTGATCTGGATGGCCAAGCCCATTGCCGTGCACCAGGTTTACTTGTCCACAACTGCTTACTCCAGATCCTCATGTCAGGAGTTTTGGTGGAGGGACATGCCTGTTATGAAGCTAACCACCCATCTCCACCTTGAGAGATGGGCTGGTGTAGGCCAGAGCTTCCCCTTGCTACAACCACATTCTCTTTATGCTACAAATTTATCTCATAACTCACTTGGCTATGAGTAGAAATGTCAGCTGAAGATCCAATTATCTAATTTTTGTAGCTTCTCAACCTATGGAGCTTTTTTTTTATTTGTTCATGGGATGTGGGCATCGCTGGCTAGGCCAACGTTTATTGCCCATCCCTAATTTCCCTTGAGAAAGTGGTGATGAGCTGTCTTCTTGAACCGCTGCAGTCCACGTGGTGCAGGTACACCCACAGTGCTATTAGGAATGGAGTTCCACGATTTTGACCCGGCGACAGTGAAGGAACGGTGATATAGTTCCAAGTCAGGATGGTGTCTGGCTTGGAGGGGAACTTGCAGGTGGTGGTGTTCCCAGGCATCTGCTCCTTTGTCCTTCCAGGTGGTAGAGGTTGCGGATTTGGAAGGTGCTGGTACACACTGCTGCGACTGTGTGTCAGTGGTGGTGGGACTGAATGTTGAAGGTGGTGGACGGGGTGCCATCAAGTGGCTGCTTTGTCTTGGATGGTGTCGAGCTTCTTGAGTGTTGTTGGAGATGTACCAATCCAGGCAAGTGGAGAGTATTCCATCAGACTCCTGACTTGTGCCTTGTAGATCATAAACAGGCACTCTGGAGTCAGGAGGTGAGTTACTTGCCGCAGGATTCCTAGCCTCTGACCTGCTCTTGTAGCCACAGTATTTATATGGCTTCTCCAGTTCAGGTTCTGGTCAATGGTGACCCCCCAGGATGTTGATAGTGGGGGATTCAGCAATGGTAATGCCATTGAATGTCAAGGGGAAATGGTTAGATTATCTCTTGTTGGAGATGTTCATTGCCTGGTACTTGTGTGGCATCAATGTTACTTGCCACTTGATAGCCCAAACCTGCATGTTGTCCAGGTCTTGTTGCATACGGACATGGGCTACTTCAGTATCTGAGGAGTTGCGAATGGTGCTGAACATTGTGCAATCACCAGCGAACATTCCCACTTCTGACCTTATGACTGAAGGAAGGTCTTTGATGAAGCAACTGAAGATGGTTGGGCCTAGAACACTAACCTAAGGAAAGCCTGCAATGATGTCTTGGGACTGAGATGATTGACCTCCAACAACCACAACTGTCTTCCTTTGTGCTAGGTATGATGCCAACCAGCAGAGAGTTTTCCCCTTGATTCTCATTGACTCCAGTTTTGCTAGGGCTCCTTGATGCCATACTCGTACAAATGCTGCCTTGATGTCAAGGGCAGTCACTCTTACCTCACCTCTTGAGTTCGGCTCTTTTGTCCATGTTTGAACCAAGGCTGTAATGAGGTCAGGAGTTGAGTGGTCTTGTTGGAACCCAAGCTGAGCATCAGTGAGCAGGTTATTGCTGAGCAAGTGCCGCTTGATAGCACTGTCAACGTCCCCTTCCATCACTTTGCTGATGATCGGGGGTAGACTGATAGGGTGATAATTGGCCGGGTCGGATTTGTCCTGCTTTTTGTGCACAGGACATACCTGGGCAATTTTCCACATTGTTGGGTAGGTGCCAGTGTTGTAGCTCTACTGGAACAGTTTGGCTAGGAGCGCGGCTAGTTCTGGAGCACAAGTCTTCAGAAGCTCTTGTAAACTCTTCTTTCCTTCTCCATTGAAGGCAGTGACTCATATTGGGTGATGGTCCCGTGCACAAGAGTACCCTCCATTGGCTTGCTCAAGGAAACGTGCACCAACATGTGAAGCCAGACAGTGAATTGCAGCAGGCTATTTGACTGTGGAAAGGTAATATTAGTGAGCACCTTGCTGTCTTCGTCTGATGCTCACACACATGCACTGTCCAACAGGCCAGGAACCTGACTGATTATTTTTTGTTCCCCTAACCCCAAGCAACTCAGGCTAATTGCCACCACGGATGAGATCAGCTAACCTGATACAGTGCACGGATCGAATCTGGGACTGCCCCGGCTTAAATATCTCAGTTTCATACTGGGGAGTGCACTTCTGAACAGTTCTGGTTGAGCTCCTTTCTGACCAAGTTTTTTAACTGTTGAAAGTCCTAAAAAAGCAAACGAATAAAAGCAGGGACGACATTACAGTGCCAATTTTAAAATCAGTGGTCTTATACTTTTGGCCTTCAGGTTTATCATATGATTTCCGTAGGTCTCTGAATAAAACTACAATATAAAAATGGGAACTGAGCTTGTATGCAATGCTCTGCCGACAGATCTTCTATGTACCTTTCAACTACTTACCAAATAAATCAAGACAGTTCAGTGATAAGTCAAAGCAGGCTTGCGATCCACAATAAAAGTTTATTTACCCAGACAGCTGGTTCGCCAATACTGAAGATTTACTCCTACAAGAAGTCCCAGTTTTCCCATTGAGGATGATGCAAATGAGTACAGGCTAGAAATAATTGTTGCTGATATTATTGTACAAATGTTTAACACACTTGTACCAAATATCACTTTGTTAATGGAAGTGTTAACCTGTTCAAAATAAAATAGGTTCAATTGCTAAAGCGAGGGATTTTTTTACGATATAAAACAGAAAATGCTGGAAATACTCAGCAGGTCTGGCCGCATCTGTGGAGAGAAAAACAGTTAATGTTTCAGGTCTGTGACCTTTCAGGATATCATGATGGGGCTTTACAGGGGTTCATTAAAAGTATGAAAGACCGCAAATCATGGGTGAGCTACAGGCAGCAATGACTTCTGGTAGTCTTCTGCACAGCAACTTGCATTTATATAGCACCTTCAACATAGTAAAAGTCCCAAGGTGCTTCATAAGACTGTTATCAGACAAAATTTGACCCTGAGCCACATAAAGAGATATTAGGACAGGTGACCAAAAGCTTGGTCAAAGATGTACGTTTTAAGGAGGGGCATTTAAAGAGAGCTGGGGAGGTTTAGGGAGGGAATTTCGGAGCGTAGGGTCCAGGAAGAGTGAAGGAAACCGAGGATGCACAAGAGGCCAGAATTGGAGGAGTGCAGAGATCTTGGAGGTTATAGGTCTGGAAGAACCTACAGAGATAGGGAGCTAAATGACATATTGCATCATTTTTGAGTCAATATTAATACTGATTATCACAGTGCTGTAAAATCCTCTGTACACTCAGAGTGTTGATTTTGACTTCATTATGCCTTCTGCATGAGCTATCACCCCTGATACATATCCAATATATTGTTCACTGAATGGCTTACCACAACTGGTTCTTCTAATGGCCATTGCAACCTTAATCCTCACAACACGATGGACACACAGAGACTGGTGGCTCGTAATGGTTTACTCATCAGAGTAAGTACTCACTTGTTTTGACAGTGTTTTCTCCACCAAAGATTGATTAGGTCACGTCCATGACTAATAGAATTTAAAGTCTGTCTCTTTTTCTGCTAGATGCTAAGCAGGTCCAGAAAAATTCCAGTCTCCATGGACCATATGTTTTAAAAAAATGTTTGCAGCTTGCACACCTGATATCGTACAGTAAGAAAGCGACTTCAGTGTAATACTGAAATATTAGCCATTTAGAGTAAAATTTGTAAAAACTTGGAACATAATTTAAATTAAAAAAATAATATTTAAATTTGTGCTCTCTGCTCAAATTCCCTTTTGGTTTCGCTATCTTCACTTTATTTGTTTTTTATCTAGTTGGCCAGTTATAAAAAAACTAATGTTCAAATACTTGACTTCTCTGCTATCTTACCCCCCCTAACTTGCGTCATCCCCTGCCTTCATAACATAGCTTGGAAGAGAGGTGTGGGTTCAGAGGTCAGGAGTCATTCCAGAAAAATTGCTTTTGATCGGATTACAAACCCCGTCGAAGGATTGTTTCGTTCGGCCAATTGGAAAGTTGTTACGACCGAGGCGGGAGGAGTGCACTGTTAATTCAGTCCCACTTCTCCACAGGTCACAGCATATTCTTTAAAGTTTCCCCACTTGTTGAAACAAGCAGTCAGATACACAATTTCCCCCCAGAATAGAACACACTAACCAGGTTTGTTTACTGAACAACAAAATTAAGAGATAATTATAAAACAAGTCTTAACTAATAATGAAGTAAAACAATATCACAGAGATAACATTTTTAAAATCCAACATTAAATTTTAAAAAGTCCCCTTTACGTTAGCCCCTTCACACTCACATACACACATATATACACCGGTTAACCGAAAGAATAAAAAAAGAGGACATTTTAGATCAGAGCTCTATTACAGACAAAAAAAAAACACCTGGATAGATCACTTGCCCACCCCTGAAAAATAGAAAGCAGATAAGATACGCTGCACCAAACTGGCGTGTAGTCCAACCTCAGAGCACACGCAGGCAGGATCTTTCGAATCTTCCAGAATTAGTTATCTTCAGGCAGCATTGAAAGCTAATTTAGCAGGTTTCCTTCAAGTACCGGAAAAAAGACAAATTGACACACAGAGCTTCAGAGTCTTTTAGGCAATTGTGAGAAAACGAGCTGGGTTGTGGTCTTCTGTTCCTCCTTGCAATTCTCCTTCTTCTGCAGCAAACTTGACTTTTTAAAAACATTCAGCAAGAATCTGGTCTCTTCATCCAGAAGGTAAAGCACACAATGACTCACAACCAGAGAACTTGTCAGTTTTTCTGCCCATCCCAGGTGTTCCGTTGCTACTGGGTTTGTCCAATCAAAGGAGTGCTTGTCACTTTTCTGCCCCTGTTGCCAGGGCTTCTGCTCTAAGCCTAGCCTGAGCCAGGTGACAAACAGCAATACTGTTGCCAATCCGGCTCCCTCACTGTCCTCTTGATTAAAAAACTGACCCAACATTTATTTAGATTAACTAGAGTTTCCTTTAAAAATATTTTTAACAAAACAGAGTCACTTTCATAACAAAGTGCAAAACTAGAGAGTGACATGATTGCACCTCACATGTACCTCCTCGAAATATGCAAAAATTGTGAACAGCAACAACATGCATTTATATAGTGCCTATCACTTAGTAACGCGCCCTAAGGAGCCTAATCAAATAAGAAAAGGTACACTGAGCCAAAGGTGAAGATATTCGTGTCGGCGAACAAAAGCTTGGTCAAAGAGGTAGGTTTCAAGGAGCGTCTTAAAGGAGGAGAGAGGTGGCGAGGCGGATAAGTTAAGGGAGGGAATTCCGAAGCTTAAGACCGAGACATTTGAAGGCACAGACGCCAGTGGTAGGGTGAAGGAAGTTGGGGGTGCACAATCGTCGAGAAAAGGTAAGAAAACCTTGCATTTATATAGTACCTTTAACATAGGGAGCCACGTGAAAGCACTTCACAGAGGCACAATCAGGCAGAAGTGGACACTAAGGCAAAGATACAGATATTAGGAGGGGTGACTGAAGCTTGATCAATGAGGTGGATTTTAAAGGAAGTCTAAAAGGAAGGGAGGGAGATGGAGAGAATTCTACAGTGTGCAGGCAGCTTAGACAGCTGAAGGCAGGGCCACCAATGGTGGGGGAAGGGAGAAAGAGGCATGCTAGAGAAAGGCTGAATTCTGGTGGGGTGGGAGATGGGCTGTTGGGCTGGAGGGGATTGGGGTGGGGGGGTAGTGTTACAGAGGTAGGATGGGATGAGACAATGGAGGAATTTAAACACAAGGATGAACATTTTAATTTTGAGGCACTGGGGGATGGGGTGCCAATGTAAGTCACCGAGGACAGGATTTGGTACAGAGTTGATATCAGCAAAGAAAGACCTGCATTTATCTTGCACCTTTCACAACTTCAGAATGTCCCAACGCACACGACAGCCAATGAAATACCTTCTGAAGTGTGGTCACTGTTGTAAAGTAGGAAGTGCAGCAGCCACCTTGCGCACAGTAAGCTCCCACAAATAGTAATGTGATAATGACCAGTCTGATCCAGAGTGAAAACAATGGGCTGAATTTTGTAAGACGGTTGCCAATTTTGACGGCGGGCAAAAAAAATGGCGGCCGGTCCGCACGGTCCGCACACCGAAGAGGGAACCGCGGCGGCTCATTGAAATAGCCGGGGTGGGCCGCGCTCCCTGATCAAGTGGAGGGGGCGGGCTGTCCGTCCACGGCAATAGCGTCAGCTGCCTCTGCACAGACGCTGACGCCATTATTAAAGGGCTGTTAGCCCTATCGGAATTCAAGGAAAGATTTAATGAAATTAAATAAATACATCGCTTTTGCCCCTCTCCCATCCCCCCTAATAACAATTAAATAAATTATTTGCCCTCTGCCCCAAAACACTTACCTTTACCATCTGACCTTTCCCCCCCCAAACTGCACAAACTTTAAACTATAACCCTTCCACCCATCCCCTACACCCATGATGTTAATTTGACCCCATTCGCAACCCCCCCCCACACGGAGAAACTTACCTCCTCCCCCCTCTCCCCAACATGTTGCGCCTCATTTCCCCGGACAGAGATCCAAAGGTGGGGGAGTGCCGACCACCGGGCCGAAGATCGCAGCTGGACATCAGAAGGTGATGTAAGTTTATTTAAATTAATTATTTAAATTGATTTAAATATTCAAGTTGTGGTCCTGTCGGCCAGCGGCAGGGAGGCTGCCACCACCTGGAGGATCGGGGCGGGCTCTGCCGGTGTCGAGGCCCGTGGCAGGCCTCATCTGGGGCCATCTTTAAGTCCCCCACCCTGCCACGGATCCTGATGTTGAGGGCTCCTTAAAATCCAGCCCAATAGGTGGAATCTTACCTTGAAGGTTCCAGGAAAGAATCAGAAAACCCTGTCAGGACTGTTCCCCAATGCCAACGGCCTCTCCACAGAGGCGGACAGCCAACCGATTCAATTAAGGCCCCTATCATTATCCTTTGCTGACTGAAATTACCGTCGGACAGACCCCCAGCTGACTCCAGAGCCCGGAAGCTACTTGGAGGTGCCCGCCTGGCAGCAGACTGGAGGGCAATGAGAGCCTCTTCTCAAGCTCCCAATGATGGAGCCACAAGCCTGAAATGGCCACAACCCCGTGGCCACAATCATTCCTGTGGAGGGGCTCCTCCATTTTGAAGCACCCTCACATTCACCTACTTGCCTCAGCAGCGCCCACCTCTCCCAATGGGCCTCCCGTCCACTGGGCAGCGGACTTGCTGGTGGCTGTGATGTCCTTGGGACGAGCGAGGTTTAGCCGAGTTTGGTATGAAGCAAAAACTGAGACGCAAAGACTGCAGCAGCTGAACATAAAGGCTTCTCTTTTTATTCCTTTGTCTTAGTTTCACTTTGCTCGCATGTGTGTTCTACAGCAGCCTCTAGAGTACACAATGCACAATGCAATTTCAAAACGCTACAACACTACAGTGGCCAGTTAATTGGCTCCTACTCATAAGATCACGATGGCCTGCGGATGGAAAACACCAGCTGACTCGAGACTCGGAGTCCTAAACCTCGATTATTTTCTAGGTTGGGAAGATTCCACCTGACGTCCTTACGATTGGTTCTGGGATACTCAAGATAAAGATTGGTCCAACAAATGGCAATGAGACATCGGAACAGCTGCAGTATTTGCTGTGACCAGACTCGATAAGTAACCACAGGATCCTAATACCCCAGGATAATTCTTTTTAAATGTCAGCCACACTCAGCAATCATCACATCTGTTTTATTTATTTTTGGCTATTTATTTGAAGAATAAAATGTTCCCAAACTATTATTAACTGTGATAACCTCCGACTGCCAGCAGTTTTCTGCAGCAATACAGGTTGCCCCTTCATGTTGATTTAATGCTTTGGACCTTGGCCTTGACATTTAATCAACACAAGAGTCCTTCATTGCTTCAAACGTTGCTGACAAACAGAAGTCATTGCTTGACTTGAGTTGAGTAGCTGATTTTGTACTTCAAGCTGTTTTATAAACACTGGTGACATTCAGAAACCTTGGATTATGGTGTGACCACACCACACAGCGAACAACAACACCAACTTGCATTTCTATAGCGCCTTTAACCTGGTAAAGCGTCCCACCGGTGGCGTTACCAGACAAAATGTGACACTGAAACATAGTCAAAGAGGGAGGTTTTAAAGGAGCATCTTAAAGGAGGAGGAACAGGTAGAGCGGGGAATAGTTTTAGGGAGGGAATTTCAGAGCTTTGGGCCGAGGTGGCTAAAGGCACGGTGACCAATGGTGGAGCGATTAAAATCGGGGAAGTGCAAGAGGCCAGAATTGGAGGGAGGAGTGCAGAGTTTTGGAGCATTGTAGGGCTGGAGGAGACTAGGCAATGGAAGTATTTGAACACAAGGATGAGAGTTTTTAACATCAAGACGTTGCTGGATTGGGAGTCAATGTACATCAGAGAGCGCAGGGGTGATGGGTGAACAGAGTCTCGAAGATAGGATGCCACCATGTTGGGAGAGATTGCAACTTGTGATCAGTTAACTTGGAATCGAAATGAAAATCACACAAAACACTGGAAATCCGAGACGCAAGTGGGAAAATGCACAGCAAGACAGTCAACAAGTGAAGAAGAAAATTCATTTAGTGTTTCAGATGAGACCCTTCCTCAGGGCTGACATGATGTCAGAGAGGCTCCTGTGGTGAACTGGACCAGGACAAATGCAGGGAAGCAACAACAGACGAATGAGAGGTCGAGAGTTCAGATGTGCTAATGACTTTCACCAAGCAGCAGCTAATGGATTTAATAGCCTGTAAACACATCTTAAAACCCTGGAAAGAGATGCAATGAGCTGTATGCCATACAAAGGTCATCCCAGTCAGGCTTGTGAAAAGGCAGAACGGAGGAGGTGGGTGGGGGGGGGGAGGGGGGAGGAATGTGTGGAGCTGTTGGTGTGGGTGAACAAGCTGCTATCATAATCGCAAGAGCAAGCAGCTTTAAAATGTGTGGTTGCTGAGAATGTGCTTCTGTTATGCTGTGAATCTGATTTTCAGTAAATATAGACTTCCAGTCCGAAGAGTGAGTCTAAACGTGACGGCAAAATATGGGCCGATATTGATAGGGAGTTTAGTTTAGAGATACAGCACTGAAACAGGCCCTTCGGCCCACCGAGTCTGTGCCAACCAACAACCACCCATTTATTCTAATCCTACACTAATTCCATATTCCTCTCACATCCCCACCTGTCCCTATATTTCCCTACCACCTACCTATACTAGGGGCAATTGCGAATGGCCAATTTACCTATCAACCTGCAAGTCTTTGGCATGTGGGAGGAAACGGGAGCACCCGGAGGAAACCCACGCAGACACAGGGAGAACTTGCAAACTCCACACAGGCAGTACCCAGAATTGAACCCGGGTCGCTGGAGCTGTGAGGCTGCGGTGCTAACCACTGCGCCACTGTGCCGGGGAGGTGGGGAAGGACACGGTTGCGGAGGTGAGAAACCCGGAAATACAGAGATCCACCTGGATTCGACATCGGGACCTTGTTATCCATTTTTAAATTCTGGTTCCTTGCCCGGTAGCCGGCCAAATTGACAGGCAGGCCAGCTGTCGGAGTGGGGAAGCCTGCAGTAGGAGGCCGCAGTTGGATACCCCTGGAGATAGTCCCTGATAATGGGGAAGGATCGGGGCTTGGTGTAGGGGCGGCAGGGAGGAGTGGAATTGGGGGGAGTGCATGGTGGGGAACGCTCAGCGGCAATCGGGAGGGAGACAAAGACCAGGAGCATCGAAGAGAGGCCAAGATGAGCAAGCGATTTTTTTGAGGGGGTGAGGTGGATGATGGGGGGAATTGGGGGGCTGCGGAGGTGATGGGAAGCACTCCTGTTCCTCCTGGCCCACAAACCATGCTATAAAAAGCACGCCTGCTCCAGTCTCCATTTCACTGCTGGTCAGCCAGCATTAAATTTAAACCAGGCTTCCAACTGCACTGTAACAACCTGATTTAAATATTATAATGAGCTGTCCCGCCTCTCCAAGATGGGACATGCCATCGGCATAAAAATGGTGGCGGCTGTGTACATAACATGGTAATGTTGCGTTTCACATTTTTACATTTATAGCCCTCCCCCCCCACAAGTCCCTCTCCCGCCTGTCGTGGGGGTTTAATGTCAACCCCATGGAAGCAGCGGTGGTACTTTTTAATCTGTGTAATTGTGTTTTCATCAAAAGGACAAGTAATGAATCTGTATCTGGTTCCATGGCAACAAGTTCTTTACCCAGAGCGTGGTTAGAATGTAGAACTCGCTACCACATGGAGTAGTTGAGGTGAATAAAGGGAAGCTAGATAAAAACATGAGGGTGAAAGGAATAGAAGGATATTTTGATAGGATTAGATGAAAAAGGGTGGGAGGAGGCACGTGTACTGTATAAACATTGGCACAGAGCAGCTGTACATTCTATATAATTCTAGCTAACTAAATATGCATATTTAAAATTGTACCAAGTGATATTAGATCTTGAATGTATGATGTGTTCCTATGAATTTACTTTGTTATGACTGGGTGAGGAAGGGGTCTCAGGCTCCCCTCTCGCCCCTTTCCTGGTTTTAACTTTTAAATCACAGTGTTTTTAGCTTCACCTCAGTGAGTCCTTGCTCACTGCTCGCTAATTGTAATGGTAAACGAAACAATCAGACAGGCTTTCTTAAACAAGAAAGGTGTAAGTTTATTAACCTTAACACTCTAACTCAGTTAAAATTACTAAAAATACGTGATGCAACCATACTAGCATGCATACAAGATAAACACACACACAAATAGATAGAGGAGGAAGAAGAATTAAAGCTGGGGAGGGGGGTTTGGAGTAGTAGATGGAATTCAGTTATTGTCTTTAGTTTTGCTGTAAAGTTTTTGGATGGAATTGCGGTCTTGTAGTTCTCACTGGGGCCTAATGCACACTTTCAAACTTGCTTCTTTGGTACCAGAAGGCTGAAGGTCCTCTGTCTTGAGGCTTAAGTTCCTTCTGTGGGTCCCTGGGACTTTGCTTGAGAGAGAGATAGACAGAGAGAGAGAGAGAGGGACCTTCCTTCTCTTTGGTCTTTGAATTGCAGTCTGCCCCAAACCTTTCTGTGAGGCACAATTCAACAGTTCCCAGTGTGACCAGCTCTTTGTTTGAAACAGCCTCTTCTGGGGATGATTGCTGATTCTTCAAAGCTTCCTAGACACACTCATTGCGGGGGTGGGGGGGTGGGGGGAAGGTGGGCGGGGGGGCGGGGGTGGAGTGCTGGCTCTTACAAGGCCAATGGCTCTCATTGTCCTTTGTTCATCACTATTGACTAAACCCATCTTGCTAATTGAATCAGGGAGCACTCCCATTGTCTCTCTATGCAGCTGTCTCTTGGAATGCAAATGTGTAGCCATGTCTTAATTGGTTGGCTCTGTGGTCCTTTTAAACAAGTTATGTTCAATGTCCAGTAAAAAGTTCAAGTAGTGTTCCATATGAGTAAATTAATATGTTTCCCTTTGGCAGGTGTGGTTTCCGTCACAACTTTGTTGACTATTTCAATGGAGGCATTGATCCACGTAAAGTAAATCGTCGTTTCAATAACAGAGTCATTCTTTCACCCATTGGTTCGGCCATTTTGCAAGTCACGGCTCTCAGTGTAGCTCATTGCTGGACAGGAGTACCGGCCGCAGATTTGACCCTGTAGGGTTGTAGCCTCTTTTCCAATCTGTGCTCTTGTCCATTGAGGCCCCATGTTAGGATTGGGGTCTTGTTATGCAATTCCTTAAGGGTTTTTGTGTCAATACTTTGTCAAGCAGCTTTAAAACCTGTGAGAATGTACTTCTGTTATGGTGTGACTCTGTTTTTCAGTAAATTTGGACTTCCAGCCTGAAGAATGAATCTAAACGTGGCAGCAAAGTTAGAAACATGGTCCTTGATATTGACATGCAGGGAGGTGGGGAAGGCACGAGGTTGCGAGAGTGACAATCCCGGGAATATGGAGATCCACCGGGATTTGACATCGGGACTTTATTATCCATTTTCTAATTCTGGTTCCCTGCCCGGTAGTTGGCCAAATTGACAGGCAGGCCAGCTGTTGGAGTGGGGAAGCCTGTGGTAGGAGGCCGCAGTTGGGTACTCCTGGAGTTGGTCCCCGACATTGGGATTGGGACTTGGTGTAGGGGTGGCAGGGAGGAATGGAGGTGGGGGGTGCATGGTGGGGAGCGCTCAGTGACAAATCAGGAGGGAGACAAGACTGAGAGCAGTGAGGAGAGGCCGAGATGAGCGGACGATTTGCTTGAGAGGGTGAATTCTGGGCTTTAGGAATGCACATTAGGAGGCAGTACATTTCAGGAAATACCTTCCAAAGCCCAGGTGCCTAATTCCTTATGTTCATGCTTAACTTCCATTGGACAACTGTTTCTACTTGGCAGGATTGTCCTAAGAGGAGAGATTGAGGAGATTGGACCTATATTCTCTAGACCTTAGAAGAATGAGAGGTAATCTCATTGAAGCATATAAAATTCTTACAGGGCTTGACAGGGTTGATGCAAGATGCATGCTTCCCCTGGCTGGGGTTGGGGGTGGGGGGCAGGGGGGTCAGTGTCTAGAACCAGGGGACACAGTCTCAGAATAAAAGGTAGGCCAATTAGGACTGAGATGGGGACGAATTTCTTCACTCAGAGGGTGGCGAATCTTTGGAATTCTCTACCCTAGAAGGCTGTGGATGGTCAGCCATTGAGTATGTACAAGACAGAGATTGATAGGTTTCTAGATATTAAAGATATCAAGGGATATGGGGACAGTGCGGGAAAATGGCATTGAGGTAGAAGATCAGCCATGATCTAGTTGAATGGAGGAGCAGGCTCGAGGGGCCGAATGGCCTACTCCTGCTCCTATTTCCTATGTTCCTATACCTACAGCATTTAGTGCCTCAGGGATCTGCCTTATTTGCAGCAATAATTATGGAATACCTGCAAACCTTGTTCGGGGTCTTCATTTCAAAAACCTGCATTGTGGCCAGTGTCACCAGTGAAGCACATTTGATTTGATCTCTGGAGGCGTCTCAGAAAAAATCAGCCCCTCAGGTGCTTTCTGGCGCCTGAAAGAAGCATTTGCAGGTTATGTGGAAACTACAGGGCTATAAGGACAAATTGGATAGCTCATCTAAAGAGCCAGGACAAGCCGGGTGAGCTGCGTGACCTCCTTCTGTGCTGTATGACTCTACAGGGCAGGCCTTGACCTTGCACAATGGCATAAAACAGACAATAGCAAGTCGGCAGCTCATTTTTACATCTTGATTTTTATTTCCATTGGTTTCAGTGAATCAGTGTGATTCCTTCAACAGCACCAAGGCTTATTTATCTTATGGCACAGCCAGCTTCGTTCCAGAATTTACTCTCCTGTCTCCAGGGCTTCCAGTGAGGACTGTGAAGTGGCTGATTCAATCGCGATTTCGGAGCGTTGCATTGTTCCATTTACAGAAGGCATGCCAAATTATTCCCGATTTACATACCAATCAAAGATCCTTTTTGTGAGCTGAAGGAGGAAGAACCTTCAGTTGGGCTTTCTGAAAGTTCCAGTCATTTTTAGTATTCTCCACGTACAGAATTCTGGGTCCTTTGGCATGTTTATTTTCTCTTTATCTGCGTTTCGAAGGCCTGCCTCCCTAAACCTCTCTGCCTCTCTCTCCTCCTTTAAGGCGCTCCTTAAAACCGACCTCTTTGATCAAGCTTTCGGTCCTCTGACCTAATATCTTTTTATGCGGTTCGGTGTTAAATCCCCTCTGATAACCTTCCCGTGAAGTGCCTTGGAATGCTTTACTACATTAAAGACGCTATATAAATGCAAGTTGTTGTTGCTGGTGTTCCAGTTGGTTGTCATTTACTTCTCCTTTTATAATATATTGTAACATAATATTGTGACCCATCTGTAAGTTGATTAAAATCTCCTGCTTGAGACTTTTTTTTCTATTGGTTCACAACCACGTCAATCAAGAAGAAAGGCATGCAGCATTTGCCAATCTGTGAAAGGAAAGTTCTGCTCTCCGCAGGTGGGGAACCACCCTTGGAAGAAGTGTAGGTCACAGACTGAGCTCCCACGCTGACGTTCCACCTCACACTCCCATTGAGCGCAGATCTCCAGGGTGAAATCACCCTCTGCGTTAGCCCGCCAGTAATACGTCAAAAGGTTGATGTGTTACCATGGAAGCTTGGAAGGGAGTGACAGGTAGATTCGCAATGTTCTAATTTCATTTTGTTACTGTTGCAGATCTCTAACCTCTCCTGATAAGAGTTGTTTTGACTTTCCCTATTGGTCTGAGAATTACTTACCCACGTTCTGAACCTTTGCTCCCCTCATTCATTGTGGTGTTCTGCCATTGAGAACAGGGTCCATCTCTGCTCTGGGCCTTTGTCCGATCTCAGCTATCCGGAGAGTAGAGGGACTACAGTCAGGCGTAGTGCCTTGTGTTTGGGTCAATGATGACAGTGAGGCACCATATAGTCAAATAGCCTGTTGACACTCATCATCATGTACAAATAGTGCTACTGTGCTTTCAAGAGACAGTTAGTACCAACTGATGCTTGTGAAAGTCACAGATGCTATTTTTCTTTATTTAAAATGGTTCATTTGTTTTCTGTATTCTTTTGGCTTTTTCTCAATTTTGTTTATCTCTTTTTTTCTGTCTCTCCCTTTCAGATTTGAGGAGTAGTTTATGTTCCTGGTAGGGAGTCTCACCTGCTGGGAGGGCACATGGAATTTTGAGCGAATTCTGGGTCTCTGAGTTTCCTTGGAGTTTCTCCAAGTTTTGTCGGCTTAAAAGCCTGCACACATGTGGAGGATGGGATGGGGAGTTCTGTGGGACAGATGTTTTTTTTGCAGGGTGCGTGCGACTCAGCCTTTTCAGTCCTGGGACCTGTAAAATGCTGGTACTGTGACATTCAACCAATCCCAGGAACTCATGGCACAGAAACGAAAGACTTCCATTTATACAGTGCATATCAAACTGTCAGGACATACTCAAGAGCTTTACAGCTAATGATGTCCTTTTTGAAATGCAGACACCGTTGTGATCTAGGAAACAGCAGTTTTTTTTAACGATTCTTTCATTTGCTGCTCATCCCCAATTGCCCTTTGACAACTGCATGGCTTGCTAGCGCATTTCAGAGGACAGTTAAGAGTCAACCGCATTGCTGTGGGTCTGGAGTCACACGTAGGCCAGACCAGGTAAGGACGGCAGATTTCCTTCCCGAAAGGACATTAGTGAACCAGGTGGGGTTTTTACGACAATCGATGATAGTTTCATGGCACCATTACTGAGCCCAGCTTTCAATTCCAGATTTTTATTAATTAATTGAATCTAAATGCTGCCACCTGCCATGGTGGGAGTTCAAGCCATGCCCCCAACAGCATTAGTCTGGGCCTCTGGATTACCAGTTCAGCGACATTACCACTGCCTCCCTGCACACAGTAAGATCCCACAGCAATGAGATCATGACCAGATAATCTGTTTCTTCAGTGATGTAGATTACAGGATTAAATGTGGACAGGACTTTTCAAATAGTGCCAGGGGATCCATTATATCAACCTGACAGGGTTTAATGTCTCATCTTAAATATGGCACAGCACTCCCTCAATATTACACTGAAGCGTCTTTCCTGGATTACATACTCCCGTCTGTTCAATGAGACTCGAACACGCAACCTGCCAACTCAGAGGCGAGAATGCTACCAACTGAACCACGACTGACACCTATCAATGAGACATTAGTTTCGCCATCATATCCCTGGTGATCATTGACACAACTCAAGGACATTCACTATTCTCCTACCTAATTCCGATTGTGTTGTTGCTGCTCGAACTCACTGGCTCGTTACCTTTTATCAAGTGATTTTTAGTTTTATTTGAGTTGTTTTATGATTCCCCTGCCTGGAGACAGGATATTGATTTTTTTTTTCTGACTTATTTGCAGTCGGCATTGTAACAGACAGAAGCTAATTAATTACCAGCGGCAAGCTGCAGGCAGCACTATGGTGGGAAGTGTGCATTTTTGCTTTCATATCTTTCTCTCAGTCCAGCCGAAGTATCTGGTATGACCAGAGATGAATTATAGATCTGAATGATTGGTTTTGGGTTGAGCTCACCTGAGCCCCCACATTAAAGAAGGACCCAAAATGTGATTGACCCAGATGTTGCAATGATAATGACAGTGAAACTGTTAGCGTCATTACTCAACAGAAACTGACAATAACTTTGGGAGTCCGCACAAACGCGGGATAGTGTGGAAACCCAGAAGTTGTTGTCAGTGATTCTGCGTTTCTCCAGAGGGTGTTTTGTTGAGGGTACCCGCTCTCCCCCTACCCCCACAGAGTGAAATCAATGGGGAATCTATGAAATGACGAGAACCTCCAATTTTACACTGTTCGTCTGACTGTAAAAACCCTTGAAAAAGTTACACATTGTTGAAAGACGTGCAATTGGGTTTTGAACAACATGCTAACTTCATGATTACTGCTAAACACCCTCCCTGGCCTTCAGAAGCTAATATTTTTGTGGAATGTTAAATTTGTTCATTATGATTAAAAATATTTTTAAAGAACATTTTATGTTTGTATTGATAGTTTAGCTCATTTTACCTAAATTCAATCATCATCATTTATTCCGCCATCTGAACATTTAAATTACGAGTGAAGGATATTAAGTGCTTTTAACTTCCTGGGTTGCTGCTTGTGTGAATACTTCAACGTGATTGGCTGCTTACCCTGCTTGCCGACACCACTGCTGCTGCACGCCTGAAGATCCCCTTAACTTGGCGCCACATTTAAACGGCCATCGGGAAAGGAGAAATCTGTGCCACAGAGATTGCTAGATCTTTGTGGGCAGCTTTCTTCGAGGTCAGCTTCGAATGCCATTGCTTTGCTGCTGACCGCTAAACCGTGCCAGCACAGTGTGTTTCCCCCAATGGCCATTATTGTGCAGTATGTAATGAAGCACATTATTATATTAGCTACTCACTCCTGGTGTTGGCATGTAATCTAGATAACACATCAGTGCAGTATGGAAGGGGCACTGGGGTTATACGCTTTGCCTTCATGTCTCTGACCATTGTAAACCAACTCTAAACCAAGCTCGCCTCCCCTCCCACTCCTCTGAAAAAAATGGTCACTTGGGCAGGATATAGGGTTGCCAACGCTCCAGGATTGTCCTGGAGTCTCCAGGAATTAAAGATTAATCTCCTGGACATTGTAGCGAGCAACCCAGGAGAATAATCATAGAGGCATTAAAAAGTATTTTTTTTCCCATTTTCTTTGTTTATTAGTGATTAAAAAATCGGAGATGTGGAAACAAAAGCCATTTGACTGGGCAGGATGATTTGATCCGGGAGGTCATGTGATGAAATCTCCAGGAATATGTCCATTCAGAGTTGGCAAACCCATCAGGCTATGCCTTTACGCTTCCAATTTGTAGGTTAATATCATATCATATGGTACTTTATACTCCTTGAGTGTGCACCCTGTCACGTGTACAGAAATATTAAAAGCAGGTCATGCACAACGCATTAATTACTGATGCACAAAAATGAAATCGATAAGACAATAAAAGGACAGACAGCTAAATAATCTTGTGAATCTGTGTATCTGGCACCTGTATTCCAGTTAGTCATAAATATCTTTTCTGTTTGCTTATTATAAAATAAAATGAATTACAATACTCAGTGAGCTTGTGTGTCAAAGTGTGAGGCTGGGATCAATAGGTGCTTTGAGTCAGAAGGTTTGAGCCCGGTCCAGGATCTGAATATGTAATGCAGCCTGACATCCTGTGCCATATTAAGATCTTGTTGTTGGAGGTATTGTCCTTTTGATAATAAGGCTCATCCATTGATTCTTGTAGTTCAGGTGAACGTTAAAGATCCTATTTTACTGTTTGAAAAGGACTAGGGAATTGTCCTGACTAAAATTCTTCCACCAGTCAGCATCACTACAAACTAGACTTGGTGACACCACACCTGGATGTACTGTGTACAGTTTTGGTCTCTTTGGCCTAAGGAAGGATCACTAACTTTGCAGGGAGAGCAGCAAAGTTTACTAGACTGATTCCTGAGATGAGAGAATTGTTCTCTAAGGAGAGATTAAGTAGACTAGCCCTATATTGTCTGGAATTTAGAAGAATGAGAGGTGATCTTATTGAAATATACAAAATTCTTAAGGGGCTTGATAGGGTAGATGCTGAGAAGATGTTTCCCCTTGCTGGGGATTCTACAACTAGGAGTCATGGAATGAGAATAAGGGGTCAGCCATTTAGGACTGAGATGAGGAAAAATTTCTTCACTCAAAGGGTTGTGGATCTTTGGGATTCTCTATCCCAGAGGGCTGTAGATGCTCAGTCGTTGAACATATTCAGAACAGAGATCGACATATTTTTGGATACTAAGGAAATTAATGGATATGGGGATAGTTCGGGAAGATGGAGTTGAGGTAGAAGATCAGTCATGGGGCTGAAAGGCCTACTCCTGCTCCTATTTCTTGTATTCTTGTATGATCCGAAAAGATTAAGTTATCTCTGACGAAAGGCCATTGACCTGAAATGTTAACTCTTGTTCCTTCCTCCAAAGAGGCCGCTTGACCTGCTGCGTGTTTCCAGCATTTCTGTTTATATTTTTAACTGACCACTCTTCTCATTGTCGTGTGTAGCATCTTATTGTGCACAAAAGGTTGCTGTGTTTGTCTACCAAAAATAATTCACATAATTGGATGCAAAACGTATTGAGATGTTTCTCACAAGAACTGATAAACGGCGGCACAGTGGCGCAGTGGTTAGCACTGCAGCCTCACAGCTCCAGCGACCCGGGTTCGATTCTGGGTACTGCCTGTGCGGAGTTTGCAAGTTCTCCCTGTGACTGCGTGGGTTTTCGCCGGGTGCTCCAGTTTCCTCCCACATCGAAAGACTTGTAGGTGATAGGTAATTGGCCGTTATAAATTGCCCCAAGTGTAGGGAGGTGATAGGGAATATGGGATTACTGTAGGGTTAGAATAAATGGGTGGTTGTTGGTCGGCACAGACTCGGTGGGCTGAAGGGCCTGTTTCAGTGCTGTATCTCTAAATAAAATAAATAATAAAATATAATATGAGTCCAAGTCCTTTTTTTTTTATCTTAGTGCCCAATCATGTGGACAGACTGGTACTGAGGATGGGTGAAATACAAAGGGGATCATGGCGGAACAAAAGAGTGAAATCATGGAAAGCAAAATGAACCCAGCCAGCTCTTGTGCATCTCACAGTAGTCAGCTAATGATGACACTGAACTCCTCCAATGTTGCTGGAAGATCATTCAATGAGTAGGTGAGACAAAATTATTAGGAAGATGCCAAGTTCTAGAGTATCACATTGCTCAGAAACTGCTGGCCCCTTAATCCAATTTGGTTAATATTGTTGGTTAAGGGAGGAATGTTGGCCAGGACACGCTGTTCCTCTTTGAAAAGTGTAATAGGATTTAGTTTAGTTTAGAGATACAGCACTGAAACAGGCCCTTCGGCCCACTGAGTCTGTGCCGACCATCAACCACTCATTTATACTAATCCTACACTAATCCCATATTCCTACCACATCCCCACCTGTCCCTATATTTCCCTACCACCTACCTATACTAGGGGCAATTTGTAATGGCCAATTTACCTATCAACCTGCAAGGCTTTGGCATGTGGAAGGAAACAGGAGCACCCAGAGGAAGCCCACACAGACACAGGGAGAACTTGCAAACTCCACACAGGCAGTACCCAGAATTGAACCCGGGTCGCTAGAGCTGTGAGGCTGCGGTGCTAACCACTGCGCCACTGTGCTGCCCCTTCAGCATTCACCTGATAGAGGCCTTTTGAGTGATAGATTCTCATCACTTTGCTTCCAGTTGTATTGTGCTGTCTGATAATCAAGGCTCTATCCACCTAAGAAAAAACAGAAGGCCTTATGGAAAGCACGCAGGTCTACAAAGTGAATAAAAATCTCTAGGTTCATAGAAAGGTCTATGTTAGATTGGATTTAATTCTCAAAGTTAAATTTTGACTGATAGGATTTGAATATAAAATTATGTGTTGATGCAGAGCAGCGTGAATAGTACAAATCTTAGGTGCGAGATTTTGAGATGTGAGTCTCTTACTTAATGGTCCCATCCATGTCAAAAACATAAGCATGGTTAACAGCTGCAGGCTGTTGGGTTGAACAAGTAGCATTCATGTCTCCTATTTCTCTCCTCACTCTTTCCCTCTTTTGCCCTCTTCTCCTGCATTTCTTTTCTCTCAAACCAACCCATCCAACTGCAACATTTGCAACTGCCTGCAGGAGAATAGTTGAGAGACAGGAAAGCAGCAGCATCTAGTGCTGGTGAAAGTCCTCTATGAAAACTGCAAATAAGATAAATAAAGAGAAATGTTGAGAAATACTAGCATGCTTAAGACATAGCAGATCACGATCTAAAGAAGGAAGTTTGTGACCCTCAGACAGAGAAGAAGGAACTTGCATTGTACAACGTCTTTCATTACTCCAGGGTGTCGAGATTGCTTCACTGTTGAAGTGCGGTCACTGTTACAATGTAGGAAAACGTGGCGGCCAATTTCTGCACAGCAAGCTCCCATACATAGCACTCAGATTAATGACTGGACAACCTGTTTTAGTGATGGTGGTTGAAGGATATACATTGTCCAGGATATTGCAAATTCTTCTTATTCCATAGATTTCAATTCAAATGTTGCATGGAGACACCAGAGAGGAATAGTTATGAACGTTGCGATTAGAGGATCCACTGGATTTGTAGAACTTCCTCGCTCCTATTCAAGTAACGGCAGTGGGATTTTTACGTTCACTTTATGGGGCCTTGATTTAATATTTCATTCAAAAGAATGCTCATCTGACAGTGCAGGACTCCTTCAGCACTGCTGTGGAATATCAGCCTGGATCGTGCGATTAAGTACAGGAGCGGGGCTTGAAATAATAACTTTTTAACTTAGAGGTGAGCAGGCAGCCCAATGATCCAAGTCTGACAGGAGATCACTATCCTCTGATGGAAGACTGTGACATGTACAAGATTCTGATAAAAGTGGGGAGTGAGTCGTATTAATATGCGTGATATTTAATATAGACATTTAACAATCACTGGTCAGAACGATTCAATGCATTTACAAATCTAGTGAATTCCCAAATTACAACACTCCGTAACAATTCCACTGTGGAGCGTTTAGAGTTATATATATGGAATAAGAATAGCTGGTAATATCAAATTGCTGTTTGTTTGACATTGCCTGTTCTAGCTTTGGGCAAACAAATGTAATTGTTAATTTTCCCTTCATCCGCAGGAGACCGAAGTAGCTTTGAGGTAATCAAAATGTTTTTGCATGGAAGATGGTGATGCTGTTTGTCCTGAGAGCAAATTACCAGCCCATTACAGACATCACCAGGCAACCATTTAGGAAGGAGTTAGTCTGATTGACTCAGTGTTTCCTCCAGGTCTCCTTTCTGTTCATGGGACCCACAGGCAATCCTTCAAGAGGTACTCTTCAAGTCAGCTTCTCTGCTACTCACTGATGTTAAGAGATTCCAGATGCCCCCAAATTCTTTTTTTGCACCTATCTCTCCCGCTTGCAATATTTTCATCTGTTCTGTCTCTTTCTTGCCTGCTGTCTGCACATCTCATTAACTAGCCTAATGCTGGGAGCCTTCGAACCATCAAGTCAGTGGGTGAGCAATTAGGAACAAAGTTTCCCAGTACAGGGAGGCTTTAACCTTTTTTCAGCATAAGGCACTGAGCTGATTTGCTGCTTCAGGCATTCTAGTATGTTGTTCGACTCCCTGAGCCACATTCAACACAACTGGAGACATGAAGAAGAGAAAAAAAAACACACAGGCAAATTCCTGGCAACTGAAATAAAAGCAAAAAAATACTGGAAATACAAAACAGGCCCATCAGTATTTGTAAAGAGAAAAGATCAGTCAGAGCCAGAATTCTGATCCAATGCATAAATCTGAAACATTAACTTTTCTTTTCTCTTAAAAATTGCTGGTTGACCTACAGTGTATCTCCAGATGTTTCTGCTTGCATGATACAAATCTGTGCTGTCACGAACATGTGCTATGCCGAATGATGATTTTTAATCCAGCGGCTGGAAACCTGAATTAAATTTTCAAAAAGGGAACAGGAACAGAAAATAAGTGATTGCTAGCAGTTAAAATGGCCCCCAAAATCCCTTGCAGTCCACTGCATTGAGAGAGAGTTGGGATGTTTGGCTAGTCTCCTCCAGAACACAGACTTATCAAGTTTGGAGTGCCTCATCTGGCCAGTCTCCATTAACAAGACATTAAAGGCAATCTTGGGACATTAAACTGGTGGAGATGGTAATCACTTGAACAATGGGACCTTGATGGAGAGAAGGGAAGTCCTAGACGTGGACTAATTAAGTTGTAAGAGGAAATATACATTGCAACATCATGTAGCAGGCCCATCGTCAGTGTGTTTTAAGCTGGCTTTTCTCTCTCTGCAGCAGACAAGCAACTGGACACACTATCAGAAGAGATGCAAGTGGAGCCCTCTCTCTCTCTCTCTCTTTCTCTCTCCCTCCCAGTTCACGTGGCAACTTTTGAACCCTGCCTGCTGGCCGTGCCCACCTAAGTCTATCAATGCTGCAGAGAGAGACCCCATGAAGGAAACCATCTGCATTGCTGTTCTCGAGGAACACCCCGAATCTGTTGTCCACCTCTACAAGCCGGAAGCCTCAGGACCACCAAGTTCATCCGGAAGACAACTGAGTCACCAAACTCCACAGACTGTATACCCCTTTTTATTGCTCCGGACTCTATTCGACCAATCTATCCTTCCCCACTCTGCAACCTATTTGTGTGTGAACCTCACACGTGTGTGTGTGTGTGTGTGTGTGAAAGTTGGAGCGTAGCTTATTATTTTACCTAGATCAGTTTAGGTACAATAAAACTAACCTCTTTGTTAAACTCAAGAAAACCTATCTGATTGGTTCTTTTATGATTATAGCATGTAAATAGTGAAACACTTACTGAATTGGCAAGTATATTCACTTTTTAAAAATAAATAAACCCTGTTGTGATCAAACAAGGAGAGGGAAAAGAGGGGAGCCCTTTGACCCCTCCTCACCTGATCGTAACAGTGCTTAATATCTTAAATGCGAGGAATAATAGAAATGTGCATTCCTCTCCGACTGCCTCAGCGGACATTATTTTTGCATGTCTGATAGTGCAGTACTCCCTCAGTACTGCACTGGGACGGTCAGCCTGGATTATGTGTTCAAGCAGTTGGAGTAGGGCTTGAACCCACAATGTTCTGATTCATTGGCTATTGCACATGTATGCTTATCCTTGACTAGCTTGCTGACACTGGCCAACAAGGCTGCATTTAAGTTGCGCCCACTTAGCTGAGGTAGCAGAGTACATCGATGGAATCATACCCCAACAACAACTTCATCTGGGAAGCAAGGGAGATGTAGAACTTGAGACTTTATTGTACTTTGGAAGCTATAAATGCACTACCCATTTTTAAAATTGCCCTGATGACAGGTGTGTCCAACACATGATAGCCAAGTGGTAAGTTAGGCATTTAATCAGGTAATTTCATAATAACTATGCATCGTGAGGAGTGGGGAAGTGTTTGAAGTTGGCAAGCGCATGATGTGTATGTATTTCATTCCCATTAGTTGGAGGGAAGCAAGGCCAGAATGTGTCCGTGTTGATGTAGGGAGACTTGAATCCTGTCCTGCCACTATTGGTGTTGTGTTTCACAGCAGAGATTACCTTCCTCACTTGACCTGTAGTCAAGCACAATGAGATCCAGCTTGAATAGCACTTCCAAAAAAATAGACTGGTTTCTTTAAACTGACCAATTATATGGGCACTTTGAGACATGGCAGGTGTTAGGTGTAGCACGCTTGGGAGGAATAGGTAACTTTGGACCTATGATGCCCAAAGCTCTCCACTGCGGGTGTTCCTCACCTCATGTATAGGTCTGTTGATAGAGATTGATTGCCAGTATTAGTCAACAACTCCACTGTTTATTGTTCACAATTATTGTTGTATTCTGTGACTATCAGGATGGTAAGAAGGCAGACTAAACTAGTCTTTCATCATGCGGCTCCAATGTTCCTATCAATACAGCACAGTTAGGAATTGAACTGCACATTAAAAGGGACAGAATCACACATGGAGGATTGTGTTATGCAAATGAAAGCTTAATTTCGCATTAGATCTTGTTGTTATTATTCTCAGGATAGTTACCATGAAATGTCCTATAATCTGGTAGAAGGTGATCTCCTGATAGTCATCCTTCAGGCCCCTGTATGACTGCATTCTACATTCAATGTTCTTAAACCACCAATGAGTGTAACAAGACATTCTCCCAACTAAAGTGTCCAATTACCTTTAATTGCTTTTGTCCATGTGTAACATCCTTCAATGCTAATATAGCTGCATTAGGCAAACACCGCCAATTTTTCCCTTTAATTTTCTGAATTAATGAAACACCATTAATCAGTTCAAAAATGAGGTTGGAAGAAAAAAGTGTATTTACTTTTTTTGGAACTCCAGCTATAATAACAGCTGACGGATGCTACACATGATTGGAAACAATTAATGGTAATAGCATTTTAGCGGAGAAAATAACCACAAAACCTACTCCAACTAACACAATAATTAAAATTTTAATCATAAAGTTAACAATAACAATTAAAAGACCTTCACAATTAAAATAAACTAACTTGTGCACAATTGCCTTTCGGCAAGTCAAGGCTCCAAGTATTACATAATGCTGTATCTGCGGACTTGGTTGCCTAAATCCAAATTGTATAACTTCAGAGTCCTACAACCATGATGCAGACATCAGCTCTTCACAGAGTTATGTTCCTCTGTTACCAGTTTCCCATACACCAGTACATTCACATCTGCCTCTTGCTGTGGCAGTGTAGGTTCACCAGGCTGATACCAGAGATGCAAAAGTAAAATTATGGTGGACATTGATTCCATAAATAGTTTTGACAGGTACTTGAGAAACATACAGGATTATGGAAAAAAGCAGGGCGTAGGACTAGGAAGCCAGAACAGACACGACAGGTTGAATGGCCTCCTTCTGTGCTGTAAGTTTCTATGATTCTCTGAATCTATGATAAAAGACGAGATACTGGATCTATTTACAAAGAAGCAGAGAAGGTAAGGACAAGATCATAAATTGAGGGTTTTTTTTTTAATTTGAAGGGTTTGATGGAGTGAACAGGGAAAAATTATTTACTCTGGGGAGTTAGTGTTGAGAGGGTCACCAATTTAACCTTATTCTTAAGACAGTGAGGTGAAAGGGTTGGAGAAATATGCGGAGCATATTTGGAGCTTGGGATGATTTGCTACACGAATTATAGAATCATAGAATGATTAGCAGAGGAGGCCATTCAGCCCATCGTGCGGCTCTACGAAAGATGTATCCAATTGGTCCAACTCCCCTGTCCATTCCCCATAGCCCTTCAAATATGCATCCAATTTCCTTTTGAAAGTTATTCTTGAATCAACTTCCACCAGCCTTTCAGGCAGTTGAAACAGAGACCAGTGAATCTTTTAAGGGAAAATTAGATAAATATTTGAAGTAAAAGAAGATACAAGGCAATGGGGAGAGAGTGGGGCAGTGGAATTAGTTCTGGCTTACTCCAGCAAAGAACTGGCACAGACATAATGGCCTCTTTCTGTGCAGTAAACTTCTATGGCCATATCAGACTCACAAAGGCAGATAGTGGCAGGAACCAGCATGTAGCCTGATCCCTGACAGACAGCAGAAACAATCACTGCATCAAGGAGTCAATCTGAATACCTCAAGGGTACAGTGACAAAAGACAAAGAGTTGGCATGATAATAGCTGCAATAGAAGGCCGAGAGGGGGGTTTTGACGACTGGGCAACTCTCAACCTCCATAAATTTGCCCAGGCATGCGCCATGGAGAGGTCACTCCATAACCACTGACCACCTCCAGGCGCGTATCCATTGTCTCTCGAGATAAGGAGGCCCAAAAGAAAAAAAGACTGTCCCAGGCAGGCAGAGCAAAGAGGTGACATGCCAGCACTGATTAGAAAACAACCAGACTCTATCTAATGCAGAAAACAACCGGACTTAGTGATTAGAACTGACATATAAACAACTTATATACTGATATACAACTTGTTCATGAGTTACTAGTTTGTTTGCACCCACAGAATGTACACTTAGCGTACAAGCGAGCTAATAACAAGGAAAGCTCTTCAGCATGAAGTCAACAAAGCCCTGCATTTATTAATAACACTATGTCACATGTGCTCCAGAACTTGCTAGACCCCTAGCCAAGCTGTTCCAGTACATCTACAACACTGGCACCTACCTGGCAAAGTGGAAAATTGCCCAGGTATGTTCTGTACACAAAAAGCAGGACAAGTCCAACACAGCCAATTACCGCCCCATTGGTCTACTCTCGATCATCAGTAAAGTGATGGAAGGTGTCATTGGCAATGCCATCAAGTGGCACTTGCTTAGCAATAACCTGCTCAGTGATGCTCAGTTTGGGTTCTGCAGGCCCCTCAGCTCCTGAGCTCATTACAGCCTCGGTTCAAACATGGACAAAAGAGCTGAACTTAAGAGGTGAGGTGAGAGTGACTGCCCTTGACATCAAGGCAGCATTTGACTGAGTATGGCATCAAGGAGCCCTAGCAATGCAAATCAGGGGAAAACTGTCTGCTGGTTGGAGTCATAACTAGCGCAAAGGAAGATGGTTGTGGTTGTTGGAGGTTAATCATCTCAGCTCCAGGACATCACTGCAGGAGTTCCTCAGGGTAGTGTCCTCGGCCCAAACATCTTCAGCTGCTTCATCAATGACCTTCCTTTAATCATTAGGTCAGAAGTTGGGATGTTCGCTGATGATTGCACAATGTTCAGCACCATTCGTGACTCCTCAGATATTGAAGCAGGCTGTGTAGAAATGCAACAAGACCTGGACAATATCCAGGCTTGGGCTGATAAGTGGCAAGTAACATTTGTGCCACACAAGTGGCAGGCAATGACCATATCCAGCAAGAGAGAATCTAACCATCTCCCCTTCACATTCAGTGGAATTACGATCACTGAATCCCCCACTATCAGCATCCTAGGGGTTACCATTGAGCAGAAACTGAACTGGAGTAGCCATATAAATACCGTGGCTACAAGAGCAGGTCAGAGGCCAGGAATCCTGTGGCGAGTAACTCACCTCCTGACTCCCCAAAGCCTGTCCACCATCTACAAGGCACAAGTCAGGAGTGTGATGGAATACTCTGCACTTGCCTGGATGGGTGCAGCTCCAACAACACTCACGAAGTTCGACACCCGCTTGGTTGGCATCCTGTCCACAAACATTCACTCCCTCCACCACCGACGCACAGTGGCAGCAGTGTGTACCATCTACAAGATGCACTGCAACAATGCACCAAGGCTACTCAGGCAGCACCTTCCAAACCTACGACCTCTACCACCTAGAAGGACAAGGACAGCAGATGCGTGGGAACACCACCACCTGTAGGTTGCCCTCCAAGCCATACATCATCCTGACTTGGAACTATATCGTTGTTCCTTCACTGTCGCTGGGTCAAAATCCTGGAAAGCCCTTCCTAACAGCATGGTGGGTGTACCTACCTCACATGGACTGCAGCGGTTCAAGAAGGCAGCTCACCACCACCTTCTCAAGGGCAATTAGGGGTGGGCAATAAATGCTGGCGTGGCCAGTGACACCCACATCCTATGGAATGAATAAAGTAAAATCTCTTAAAAACATTTTCATAGACAACTTAGTCCTTTGAAATGCAGTGACTGTGATGTCAGTTAATGTGGAACCATTTTGTGCATAGTAAGATCCCAAAACAGCAGTGAGATGAATGGCCAATTGATTAAGTGTGGGATATGTAGTAGAATAGGCTACTTTGAAAAATTAATTGAATTGGTTAGATCAACAAAATAATGATCTTAAAGCCCAAAGGTCGTATAGTACCTGGCGAGGTTGCATTGGAACATATTGCATTACAGTTCAGGCCACAGTGACAGAGATATCACGCAGAGCTTAGAGACAATGCAGTGGAAAGTCGTCATACTAGTCCCCAGTGTCTGAGGGAAACAATTTGTTGAATAAAAGCCTCAAAAAGACATAAGAGAGAGGACCTTATAATTACATAGAATATATAGCATGGAAACAGGCCATTTGGCCCAACTAGTCTGTACTGGTGTTTATATTCCACGAGTCTCTTCCGATTCCATCCACATCAGGAGCCTTTCAGCGTATCTTCCTCTTCTCTTTCTCTCATGCACTCATTAAGATTCCTTTTCAAGGTATGTATGCTATTTGCCTCAACCGCTTCCTGTGGTAGCGAGTTCCACATTCCAACCCCTCGGAGTAAAGAAACGTCTCCTAATTTCCCTATTGGATTTATTGGTGACTATCATATATTTCTGGGCCCTAGTTTTGGATTCTCTCACAAATGGAAACATTCCCTCCATATCTACCCTGTTCAACCCATTCATAATTTTTAAAAAAACCTCTATCAGATCACTGCTGCCTGTTCTCGTTATGAAAGAAAAAAAGCCCTCACCGATTCAATCCTTCTCTATAAAGAGACTTACAAGATGTTAAATGTTTTTTTATTCTTTTGTGCGATGCGGGCTTTACTGGCAGGCCAGCATTTGCCACCCATCCTTAATTGCCTGTGAACTGAGTGGCTTACTAGGCCATTTCCGAGGGCAGTTAAGATTCAGCCACATTACTGTGGGTCTGGAGTCACATGTAGGCCAGACCAGGTAAGGACGGCAGATTTCCTTCCCTTAAGGGGACAAGTGAACCAGGTGGATTTCCATGACAATCGATGGTATTTTCCATAGTACCATTACTGAGACTAGCGTTCGGTTCCAGATTTTTAATTAATTGAATGTAAATCCCGCCAGTTAACTTGGTGCGATTTGAACCTGTGTCCCCAGTGCATTAGCCGGGGCCTCTGGATTACTAGTCCAGTGACATTACCACTACCCCACCTGAGATAGAAGGCTGGATTTTACGAGCTTGCTGCCTGGCGGCCCGCCCACGTGGGCCGCACGCTAAAGAACCGCCGCAATCTCCTGCATGGCGGCTCATTTAAATGGCCAGTGTGGCCTGCACGCCCCTCCCCCCCCTACTACTGCAATCACGTGGGGGGAGCGGGATGTACGTCACCAGCATTGACGTCAGCTGCCTGTGCATAGGCGCTGGTGCCATTTTTAAAGGGCAGCCAGCCCTGCTGGCATGTTTAAATTTTTAAAGACGTAACCACCCCCAAAATTTAATAAATACATTTAGAATGCCCCTTTCCCACCCATAACAATCACAGTAAATATTTACCATTTCCCCCCCAAAACGCTTACCTTTTAAAACTGACCTTGCTCCCCCCCCGCCCCCCCCCCCAACCAAACTGCACAAAGTTTAACGGTCAACCATCCCCACCAGCCCCTACACCCGTTATCCCCATTCCCCCTACCCTCCCGCACTAAAAATCATACCTCCACCCCCCGCCCTCCGACCAGTGTGGTGCTGCGTTTTCCCAGTCGGGGATTTGAAGGCACGGGAGTGCCAGCTGCCACCCCGAAGATCACAGCGGGTCCTCAAGATCGCAGGTCAGTCTCTTTATAAATGTATTCATTTTATTGATTGGAATATTTTAATTGATGCTCCGTCGCCCAGGGGTGGGAGGGAGCCGCTATGGAGCTTCGCTGCTGCTGGGAGGATCGGGCCAGGCCCGGCCGGTGTCGAGGTCCGTGGCAGGCCCAATCTGGAGCCATCTTCAGGGTCCCCTCCCCCCACCTCGGAACAAAATCCAGCCCACAGAATGTAAACCTGAAACAAGACTCACACGGAAGAAGGACTAGAAAGCACAGGGTCAGGATTACCAAGGACAAATTTAGCAGAGACATAGTGCTATATCTTTACTCAGTGAGTGATCGACAGAGTGAACAGGTCGCTCGGATGGATGGTTGAGGCCGGGATGCTGGACTCACTTATGAAACAAGCTAGGTACTGTAACGGGAGGAAGGTTGGAATTCTGGAAGGATGAGACGAAATGGACTGCAAAGCCCTTCTTCAGCTGAATCAATCTTGTGAAATCCCCGGCTCCACTTTGTGTAGTGGCATGAGATCATCAGCATTCACCAGAACAGGCTGATCGAACCTCAGGTCAACGTCACTTCCGAGAGATGTCTTACACAATCTATTAGTAAGGGTAAAAGTTCAAAGCACTAAAGCCTTACATCACTCGCACAGCAAAGCTCAAAGCAAGTTTCAGTTATTTACCAGTCCCAAGCACTGCCTCTCAAAATCATTTCACTCTGGCTTCAAACTCTTAGCAAACCGACACAGCTTTGCAGCTGTTTCAAAGCAAGTAGATGCGATTTACCATGAATATAAATTACAACAATTTTCCTCCAGTTTTCATTGATTGATTACGACGGCTGGTGGTAAAACCATTGTCTGTTATCATCAGCGGTACTGCCGTGGCCAAAGTGCCTACAGAACAGTTGCAACCCGACTGGGGAAAGCCCATTAGTTTAAAACTGGCACAGATTTACCCAATTGACATCTGTAGCACACACTGGGATCTACTTGAACATCAAGCAAAGAGCTCCACTGCAATTGCGTTCCTCAAGCCCTACAACAGCTAATATTTTACTGCTAATGGTGTTGCCGTGCAAAAATGAATATGGACATATTCAAAAAAACAAATGGAAAGGATTGTGTCAACGACAGTGAGTTACTGTTATTCCTTTTGGAGTCTGAAGGAGCCATAATTCACTCACACTGCAGGCAGGAGTGAGTAATGATAGCCTTTTACATTGTACTCAACTGAAAGAACACTGGCAACTCCCAGTCATCAGTGAAATATAATTCCCTTTATTCTACAGGACAGAATGATTTTCAATGGGTTTTTAAAGAGGAAGCACCTACATTAACACCTGTGGTGACGAACTTTTGAAACATCCCGAAAAAGCAAAATACTGCAGACACTGGAAATCTGAAATATAAACAGAAAATGCTGGAAATTATCAGCGGGTCTGGCGGGATCTGTGGAGAGAGAAACAGAGTTGATGGGCCTGATTTTAACTCTTTGACAGCAGATGGGTTTGGAGTGGCTTAAGATCTCGCCCAATGTTTCAGATCGATGAACCCGGCCGCAACTGTTGAGTATTTCCAGCATTTTCTGTTTTTATTTTAATCATTCCTTTTGCCCTTGTTGTTTTTAAGATTATTGTTTTAAGGCACACCATTTTCATGGGAAAATGTTGGGCAAAAATTATTTAAAATTACTGCTCTATCTGCTTTCAGTGTTTCTGTTCCTATCAGTTATTCTTATTACTGCCTCTGTTCTGTATCTCTTGCTCTCACTCTATAGCTTCAGGTTTCTCTTTTACTTCCTTGTGTCTCTGTTCTCTCACTCTGTCTGTTACTCCCTTCCTGAATCCATCTCCTTGCTGTGTCCCTCCGTGTTTCTCTCCAGGTTGCTTTTCCTGTGTCTGTGTTCTTCTCTTCCTGTATCCTTCACTCTGTTTCGCTCCCTTCCTGTTACTCTCCCTCTTTCTCTCTGTGTTTTTCTTTCCGTTGCAGGCTTTAAGGGAATGCAACACTCTCCCATTCCGGACACACTGCTGCATCAGATATAACAGAGCTCGGTGGAAAGTGGAGCTCGTTCTACTCTGCCCCACAATGAACGAGTTGAGAAGGGAAGTCAAACCCGCAGCCCATTGTAACATCTTTCTATCTGACACACACGCTGTCCTCTGGTCTCACTGAGCAATCGTGCCAAATTTTAATAATGTTGCTTATTTACATTTTCGCATCACTTGCAGCTCACCTTATTGTGAACTGTTCTCACTGCTGCAAGAAAACTAATGGCATGTCGAACAAGTTATTCATGAAGACATATTGCATCTTTAAACTGTAAGCACCGATGGGGAAATGCCCCATAACATTTCTTACACTGCCAACATGAGGATGTTGATCTAACATACACCAGTGAAGTAAACCTGATGGACTGAGATTATGGGCTGGGTTTTGCCAGAAGGTGGAAAGTCCCGCCGCTGGGACCAAAAGAGGGCCCTGAACCTGTACAGGCGGATGGCAGGACCCTGGGGGCAATATTACCAGCGGCGGCCTCTTAATTGGCCGCTGCTAAGGCTGTGGGGGGAACAGAGAGGCTGCCTGGGAGGTCAGGTAGTATTTTCTTTGACTGAGCTAGGGCCAGGCAGGCAGGCCCTGATGATTGGAGAGGTAAATCCCCCCCCCAGCGGCAGTGTTAGGACCATGGAGGCAGCCATTGCTGCTGGGTGGGGCCCCTCCGTGGGCCATGGAGCGGCCAAAAAGGAAGGTATCCCCACCTCTCCCCACTCCCGGGAAGCTGCCTTGATATACCTGGCGATTACCCCACACGGTGGAAGCCTATCCCCACGTCGGTAAAATGCCAGTGGGGGTGTGAAGGGTCGCTAATTGGCCACCTAATTGAATTAATTGGCAGCACCGCTGCCATTTTTGCCTCTGGGAATATCCTGTGGCAGCAGGAAGAACTTCTGGCTTCCCCCTTAATGGCTTCCGTTGCCATTTTACGAGTCCTCCCGCCTCTCATCCCGTCGCCAGAGGGCTGGTTCAGTGACTGCACTTCAAAAATACTTAATTGATTGGAATGTGGGTTGGGACATACTGAGGTCGTGAAAGGCATTGTGTAAGTGCAAGTTCTTTCTTTAAATCTACTGTCTACCAATTCAGTTTCCCTCCTCTTGTCTTGCTCAGTAACCCTTCTTGGATTATGCTTAATGATAATTAAAGAGCGAATGTTAAGTAATTAACGGAATACACATTTTTCTCTGGAAATAATTATTCCAGCAACTGAGCAGCAGTTATGTTGGTTCCACTAACCTGGCAATTCTGCAATTTGGATTTGAAAACAGCCCGGACTGAAAAGTTGAAAGCCGCTTTCTGTGTTAGCTCTACAATCCAATTTGAACTGAAAATTCTCAACCCAGCTCCTCGTGGGGAAGGGGCATTAGCACAAATTCTGGCAAGATCAGAGAGGATGGTGATTGTAGGAAATGGGAAATGGGAAATTTCAGACCAGTGTGGGTTGCTCTGAAGTTGGGTTCATATATATTGGGGACATAGAGAGCACCCAGAGATGATGAACAACAAAAATAATCACAAATATAAAAAACATCAATCAAAATTCCTTTTAATTTTTAATAATATGCAACAACTTGTATTTATATAACGCCTTCAACATAATAAAACATCCCAAGTGTCATTATAAAACAAAATATAACACTAAGCCACAGAAGGGTACGCGATCAAAAGCTTGGTCAAAGAAGTAGGCTTTCAGGAGCGTCTCAAAGGGAGAAAGCAAGGTAGAGAGGCAGAGACACTTAGGGAGGGAGTTCCAGAGCTTAGGGCCAACTGAAGGCACGGACAGCCACTAACAGTGTAGCAATTAAGGTCAGGGATGCTTAAGAGGCCAGAATTAGAGGAACGCAGATATCTGAGGTTTTTAGCGCTGGAGGAGATTACAGGGATAGGGAGGGGTGAGGACATGGAGGGATTTCAAAACAAGGATGAGAGTTTCAATATGGAGATGCTGCTTAACTGGGAGCCAGTGTAGGTCAGTGAGCGCAGGAGTGACAGGTGAATGGGACTTGGTGCAAGTGCGGACATGGGCAGCAGAGTTTTGGATGGCCTTGTTTACAGAGGGTAGAATGTGCGAGGCTTGCCAGGAATGCGTGGGACTAGTCAAGTCTAGATTAATGAAGGCATGGATGAGGGTTTCAGCAGCAGATGAGTTGAGGCGGGGACAGAGTCGGGTGATGTTACGCAGATGGAACTAAGCGGTCTTAGTGATATGTGGTTGGAACCTCGTCTCTGGGTCAAACATATAACAAGGACAGTTGTCTCAAAATAAATGACCCTTTTAGTTCCTGATGACATAATAAGGTCTGGTGAATGAACCTGGACATTAATGGTCAAGTTCGGTGGTTTTGAATAACGTAATACATGCTGCCACAACCCTGGCTCAGCAAGCAATTAAGGCTACACTCTGAACAAAAGGCAGAGTATTCCAGCTGAGGACATATTCCAAAAGGGTGTTCTGTAGTTGGTAAGATGTTCTGAGTAGGGTGTCACTATTCACCATAGATTTCCATACAGGATGGAGAATACTGTTAAATTACAGCAGATGTTCTTGTGCTGCTGGTATAAACATGGAGGTCTTAGTTTCATCTCTAACACTCCTTCTGTCATGAACCTGGAGAGACTTGACAGCTCACTCACATCATTGTGGTGCTGTAGACAATGAAGTTGGTCCTTCACTACGTTCCTCTCAATGACTTTGGACGGTGTTAATTCCAAGAATAACATTTAGCTTGGTTCTCAGCCTGACATATAGTGCCAACAATCCATTGTTGGAAGGATGGATATTTTGAAGAACACTAAAGGCACTGATTGTGGCATGTAGGCCCAAGCTTCCTTGAGAATTCAGCGTTACAGTAGTTTTCTGAGTCTTATTTAATACTCCAACTGTTCAATCCAGTTTTCTCCCGATTCATCACCATAACCTATGCTGAGCAGGACCATCCTCTGGTACCTTGTCCAAATTGCTATTATTCATGGTGAGTCTACTGGTCACGAGGAAGTGTAGAACCACAGCCAGGGCCAATCTTGTCTTCATCAACCTCGACAGATGTAGTTTCCTGAAGAGGGCCACTTGATAGGGATTACAGAGAAACACAGAAAGACTTAGGGCACAGAAGGAGGCCATTCAGCCGATTGAATAGAAGCACACACCGTGACTATGTAGCCTGGCTGAGATCAGCTTCATTAGTATGGCCTGGGCATTAGACCTTGGATATTCTGTTTCATCTGTCTCAGTGCAAAAACATATGGTCATCTGTTATATGCCCTGCCTGATGTTCAGTTTAATTGACATTAAAGGGGCCATATATTGGGAAGGCCATACAAAAAATGGGCAATGTGATTTTGCTCAAGTCCAATTTCTATCCCATGGTTTATATTTATCTATCAAGCCATCAGGAATTATTAAGAGTGACAACAAGTTGCATTTAAGTAGCACCTTTAGCATCGTAAAACAGCTTCCCACCAGCATCACCAGAGGAAAATTGGCAATTTTATTGATGGTATTCCCTCTCCCTCTTTTAGTCCCTCTTAGACAATGCAGATCCTCAGTTAAGACAAGCGGATTTGTAACCTGCCTTCAGGAATTTCCTAAGGAAGATGCTTTAGCAGGAACTGGCCTGACATCGCCCATCTGTTTTTGCATCCTCCTAACCTCGGCTGCCTGCAGAGGAATCGATTAATTTCTGCTCGGGATTTTCCCGGGAATCCTGGCTAAGAGAGGAAAATCATTAATTGGGAATTGCCAGCCATAAGCGGACCTGTTCCTGCTAAGAAGCTCCCTCAAGATTGACGCCAATGTCCTTTGCCCAGCACTTAACTTCGAAAAGGAGCACTGATGGCGGGATTCACCCTTTGAAGAATTCTAATATGCTGTGCCATTTGCTGACTGATAATTCACACATGTATTGTTTGTTGTTATTTGCCTCTAGTATAAATGATCCCTCCACTGGACAGTGAAATTATCATTCATTCTCATCAAAGAAGACATGTAAATGTTTCCATGCTGTTGTAATTGTTCAATTTGACTTCATTTTTCCCCCCTTATTTATTAAGCACAACACAATGTCATTACAACACGCTGAGTTTGGCATTTCAAACCAAACGTCTTGTTCTTCATCCTTCATGATTTATCATAGTGCTGTGTAAGAGAGCCCGGCCACATTTCTTCAGGCTGAGCAAAGGCTTTCTGCAGCTGCATAGATATTCTCAGAGTTATTCCTCTGAATTTAATATGATGGACATCCCAAATTACACACATCCCTGATTATAATTGCTCCGATATTGGTGGTCATGTCTTCAGCTGTCGAGGCCCTGAGCTCTGGAATTCTCTCCCAGACGTCTCTACCTCTCTTTCCTTCTTTAAGACGCTCCTTAAAACGGACCTCTTTGACCAATCTTTTGGTCATCTGTCCTAATGTCTCCTTCTGTGGCTCCAAATTTTGTTGGATAACGCTCCTGGGAAGCACCTTGGAGCATATTATTTTGTTTAAGGCGCTATGTAAATACAAGGTGTTTTTGTTCGGTGCAATATTTGCACATGAATAGATGCTTTAAAAGAAACTTTAAAAGAGGGCGGCACAGTGGCGCAGTGGTTAGCACCGCAGCCTCACAGCTCCAGCGACCCAGGTTCAATTCCAGGTACTGCCTGTGTGGAGTTTGCAAGTTCTCCCTGTGTCTGCGTGGGTTTCCTCCGGGTGCTCTGGTTTCCTCCCACATGCAAAAAGACTTGCAGGTTGATAGGTAAATTGGCCATTATAAATTACCCCTAGGATAGGTAGGTGGTAGGGAAATATAGGGACAGGTGGGGAAGTGGTAGGAATATGGAATTAGTATAGGATTAGTATAAATGGGTGGTTGATGGTCGGCACAGATTTGGTGGGCCTGTTTCAGTGCTGTATCTCTAAAAAAAAACTTTTATTTAACGTCCCTTCTAAGCTGCTCGTGTGTGTGGCTGCGTGTCAATCTTAAAGGGACCGCGCAGTGTAACAAGCTGGCCACACCTAACAAACAGAAGTTAGAGGGAACATTGCTTGCATTTATATAGCGCCTTTCATGACCTCAGGACATCCCAAAGCTCTTTATGGCCACTGTAGCACTTTTAAAGTATGGTCATTATTGTAATGTAGGAAACGCAGCAGCCAATATGTGCACAGCAAGCTCCCACAAACAGCAATGTGATAATGACCAGCTCATCTATTTAGTGATGTCGATTGAGTGATAAATATTAGCTAGGACACTGGGGTGGACTCCCATGCTCTTCTTCAAAATAGTACCATGGGCTCTTTATATTTGCCTGAGAGGATTTACAGGGTCTTGGTTTAACATCACACTTAAAAGACAGCACCTGCAAAGGTGAGCGCACTGTCGTGTCAGACTGGATTTAACAAAATGCTCTTGTCAAAAGTGACAAATGGCATATCCTTTCGATGTTTCAAAACCCTCAAATCTGTCCAGCACAGGGGAATTCCTAGACAGAGTAGTGATTCACACAGAGGTGGCCTACGGATAAGACAATGCACTGTGAAGAAGGAAGAACAGTTGTATTCATGTGGGGATCCTGAATGAGTTAATATGGTAGTGGGCGAAGCAAGGGCTCCCAAGGGCAGCTTTCATAATGCACTTGGACTGCATTTGTTAAATAGACTTTAAAAGAAGATCATCTTACCATATTTAGTTGTGCAGGGCACAAAGCACAGCAAAAGGTCTTTCAGGGTTTATATTGTGCTGCAGTAGAATGGTTTTTCTTAATGAGGTTGGCTTTCAGTGCAATAGGATTAACCAGAGTTAATAACAACTGTAATTACAGAGCATGCATTGAATGTTCAAGGACCTGCTAAAGGAATCCATAATGCATAGAACATGGAGGGGGCTCAGGTAAGGGAAGGGAGCAGTCCAAACCCTAGAATATAAGTGCCAGCAACACTTTTCAACCACAACAACTTCAAATTTCTATAATAAAAGCAAAATACTGCAGATGCTGGAAATCCGAAATAAAAACAAGAAATGCTGGAAATACTCAGCAGGTCTGACAGCATCTGTGGCGAGAGAAGCAGAGTTAACGGTTCAGGTCAGTGACCCTTCATCAGAACTGGCAAAGGTTAGAAATGTAATAGGTTTTATGCAAATAAAGTGGGGGTGGGGCAAGAGATAACAAAAGGGAAGGTGTGGAAGGACAAAGGGTCACAGAGAATAACTGACAAGGAGGTCATGGAGTAAAGGCCAATGGTATGTTAATGGTGTGCTGAAAGTCAAAGCGTTAATGCAGAGAGGGTGACCCCGAGCTTCAGGTTGCTTGCCATTTCAACACTCCCCCCTGCTCTCATCCCCACCTCTCTGTCCTGGGATTGCTGCAGTATTCCAGTGAACATCAACGCAAGCTCGAGGAACAGCATCTCATTTACCGATTAGGCACGGTACAGCCTGCCGGACTGAACATTGAGTTCAATAATTTCAGAGCATGACGGGCCCCCCTTTTTATTTGTAGTTATTTTTATTTTTTATTTTTATTTTATTTTAGTTTGTTTCATCATTCATTTTTTTTTAACCATGTGGCTGCCCACTGTTTTTTTTCATGTTTGTGTTTTGGGCCAGGGCTGTTCATTTTTCTGTCCATTAACGCAATACTGCTTTGTCTTCCAGCACACCATTAACATACCATTTGCCTTTACTCCATGACCTTCTTGCCAGTTATTCTCTGTGACCCTTTGTCCTATCAACACCTTCCCTTTTGTTTTTTCTTGCCCCATCCCCATTTTATTTGCTTAAAACCTATTACATTTCTAACCTTTGCCAGTTCTGATGAAAGGTCACTGACCTGAAATATTAACTCTGCTTCTCTCTCCACAGATGCTTCCACACCTGCTGAGTATTTCCAGCATTTCTTGTTTTTATTTCAAATTTTTATAACCTCATTAGCACTTCAGTGCAATAAGTTGTGTTACAACCGGGTGAGAAAGGATCTAGGTGTTCCCTCTCAGCCTTTGCCTGGTTTATCCATAATTGGGTTTAATTTTAGAAACACCGTGTTTTAGCTCCACCTTCAGTGAATCCTTGTTCACTGCTACAATTGCAAGGCCAATAAATCAGACAGGTTTCCTTAGATTTAAACAAGAAAGATAGAAGTTTATTAATCTTGAACTCTAATCCGGTCAACGACTACCGATACGAGACACAACCACACTAGCACGCATATTTGATAAACACACACGCAAATAGAGACAGAAAAAGTAGAAAGAATAAAGGGGAAAAACGAATATGCCTCATTCTCGGCAGGTGGGGGGAGGGTGTGCGTGACACCTCCACACCCAGTGGAATGAAATGTGAATTTTTTTAAAAAGAGCATTTCATTAAAAGGGACTAGAGAGAAGATAAGGACAGGAAAATATAAATGTATCTCACTCATTAATTCAGAAACCTGAACAATTGCTACAGCCTGTCTTTTCTTGGTAGCAGTGCTGCTTCAAATGGCCCTTTTTGTTCTTTGGGAAAGTTTTTCAGTTTGCACAGTTCCATGACTGCCTATGGTCTCTTTGTTCTTGTTGATGTCTGCAGGTGGAGGGTTAGATTTAATTAGCCCTAGGTTGGAGTTCTGCTCAGTGGCAGCAGCAGTGGGCGGTTCAACTCTGAACTCTCGTTCGGTGCTTTGATGAGCCATGCAAGGGCTTTTCCCCTCAGGGGATGGCTGGTTCCCTTTTTTCCTGACTGTGGGGTGGATTCTTTGCTAATCTTCCCTTTGTTCTCTGGGACACTCCTGTCTGCAGGTATTTGGACAGACTCTACTGCACTCCCCTGTGGCACTTCGGCTAAGTGAGGCATCATCCTCATGGTTTCTCTGCCCTCTTGAGGACTTCCTTTGTCGCTGCAGGTTCCTGTAAATGCTGTTAGTAACTCTGGTGGGCTGCTTCTAGTGTCTGCATTTACAAAGGAGAATGTGGGATCTAACTTTTCAAATTTTTCGGTGTTGGCTGATCAGAGAGTAAGGATTTCCATTAGGGATTTCTCCTGGACTTCCTTTAACTTGCCTTCCTTGTCCCTTTATCGCCATTCCTTTGTAACTTGTTGCCAGCCTTGTGTCTGCCTGTCCCCTTTTGTTCTCGGCAGGCATCCCTTACAGTTCACCAGCCCTCTGCTGGAGGGTCCTCCAAATACCGATACAGAACTTAGGGGTGCAGATTTCACTGTAGGTTGGGGTTTCCCCTCAACCCGGCACATGTGGCAACTCCTACAGTAGTCCACTACATCTTTGTGGAGTTTTGGGCAGTCAAACTGTTGTCTTATGTGGGCTTTGGTTTTTCATATACTGACATGTACATGTCTTTCTCTCCGGTACCTCTGGGGCATCATTAACTGGTGAACCACTGTCCACTCCTTGCTCTCAGGTCTGTGAGGAGAACTCCATTTGCACATCAGTACCTCATTCTTTAAATAGTCTTCTAGCATACACACTCACAAGAAAACCTGTATTGAAATCTTTTCTCTTTTGTTTGGAATCAATTTGGCTCCCCACTTCCAATTTCTCATTTGTCTATGGGTCAAATCCAGGATGCTAGCCCCCAAATTTCAGTTACGACCAGGTAAGAAGGGGTCTCGGAGTTCCCTCTCAGCTTTTGCCTGGTTTAACCGTAACAGGGTTTAATTTTAAAGCACCGTGTCTTTATCTCCCCCTCAGTGAATCCTTGTTCACTGCTACAACTGTAAGGCAAATTAATCGGACAGGTTTCCTTAGATTTTAACAAGAAAGGTAGAAGCTTATTAATCTTAAACTCTGATGTTGTCAACGACTACGAATATGCGAGGTGACCACACTAGCATGCATACACGATAAACACACACGCAGAAAGAGACAGAAAAAGTAGCAGAATAAAGGGAAAAAGTTTGATGCAATATCTGTTGTTAGTTACTGTCCTTTGAGTTCAATGTGGAGTCTTTGGTTTCCAGTAAATCCTGCTATTTGTTGGGGCCCAGTTCACACTTCAGCTTGTTTCGATGTTAGAGTGTTTTCTCTCTTGAGGTTTACGTGCCTTCCGTGGGTCCAGTGGCTTGGGAGAAAATGAGAGAGAGAGACAGCCAGGCGAGAGATTTGCTTGTTCCAGCTTCAGTTGCGAAACTGGCTTCCGTCTTCAAACTGTCCTGTGGCTAATTCAAAAACCCTGGACCAGTCAGTTAGTCATATGACCAGCTGGTTTAACCAGACCTGGCTTTGTGGATTGTATCATCTTAGTAGGCCCTGGAATGCACTTCCTTAGCCCTTTAATGTCTGGTGATCAAAATCTATTTGGGTTAATTAGAGCAGGAAAAAGTCCTTTGTCTCCACAAGCAACATCTCTTAGTATGCAAATGTCCTTCCAGCCCAGTGTCTGGTGATCTTCAAACAAGTCATTTCTTCACTCAAGCAACAGTTTAAAATCAATGTTCATATAACAAAATTAATATGCCTCATTCTTGGCAGATGGGGATCTGCATGACAGTTGCTTAAATCAGAGTAGTCATTAGCAAGTCATGGTCGGAGAGAAGTGTCATTGATCTCAAACATTAACTCTGTTTTTCTCTCTCCATAGATGCTCCTGGACCTGCTGTGTATTTCCAACATTTTACGTTTTTATATCAAGTCATGGTACTTGGGAGTGAATACTACAAATCTAACAGAGTGGAAAGATCCACACTCAAAAATCTCCGCAAATGACTGGATGGTTGATCTCCCTTTCTCATGGCCTATTTTATTTATCCTCTGAAGCCTTCAATTTTCTCCCATTTCTCCTGAAAAGTACTGACTCATGCTGAGCTACGATTTCCTAAGCACAAGTTGCCTTCGGGTCCACCTGATTCACCAAATGCTTTGTAACATAATCCAAACGCAACATTTTTCTCATCAACTGCAGATTGTTTATCTTGTAAATCTGAATTACTGACACCTTGGAAATCATTCTGTCAAGAGCAATACTCTCAGCTGAAAGATCAACTCCGAAACCAAGAAGGATATTAAAACCTTGCAGTATTCACAGATGTTGTTAAGACCTTCCCTGTGATCTCGGACTATATACTTTACCTGGAAGCCCAGCGAGTAAGTATCAGCAGGTTAATCGACCACAGATGAAGCTGATCCTATCCTCAATCAATCTCCGCCACACCTAGCCTTGCTGAAGAGGAACACAGAATAGTGACCAGGAGCAGAATTAGAGTTGTCAACTCTTCAGAATTGTCCCCGTCTCTCCTGGAATTAAAGGCTCACCCTCCAGGATACTGCCTCAAGTAACCTAGGAGAAAATTCCTGGGGGGATGGGATGGGGACGTAATAAAAAATTATGCTTTTAACATATTTTCTTTCAATACTTTGTACTAGTTGTAATGAGATTGGACATGGGGAAAAAAATAGCCCTCTTTTGACTAACAGTCAAGAATCATCCAATAGGATAATGAAGGGTCTGTTCACTTTCTAATTGGTGTAGGAAGATTGGGTGTCGTGAGGAATGGATATGTTGGCCGAGCAATGGCAAAAGTGTGGGAACAGGACAGTTGGAGGCAGGATGTCATGTGATGACACCTCCAGGTATGTGTCCATCATGTGTTGACAACCCTGTGCAGGAAAGCTGGATATTGTTTCCTCAGTCTAGACTAGGGCCCCAGGTTAGACCCAACAATTGCATTGGTTATGATCAACATAGAACAGAAAGAAAACCTGGTGTCTGCTAGGTCTATATGTGCCAATGGTACATCAGACAAAGTCTTTCCAACTGAGCCACGGATGATCCTCTTTGGATCTTGCTATTTTTTAAAATTTGGAAACAGGATGTGAGTCTTCATAACTGATAGAATGTTTGGGCTAACTAACACATAATCCTGGTCGGGAACCTCATTTGCAAGGCTGACATATTGAGAAATCATGGGCATACTGAGCATAAAATGGATGGACAGAAAATTGTGAGCAGGACGTCTATGATTTTGTGCTATGGGCTGTCAAACACTAAGCCTGTCTGTCTCCCCACTGTAATGAGGAGCTGCCACCATGTAATGAGCTCTTTTTATGTTGTCTGATGCCACATAAATGAGATGTGTGGAGTTGAGTTGGCTGAAGATCTCAAACAGGTTTATTACAGCTAAACTATAGTACAGTACAGAACTAACTATTTACAGAACTTGCCTCTAGGTATTACAGTAGCAGAGTGAATCTGGCATTGAATGCCATGACTGTGTCCTGATACTTAGCTCATTAGCATACTAAGACCTTAAAGGGATATCACTCTTAAAGGCAATCACACAACACTCACCACCCCCAAAACTGGTAGCATGCATTGGTACAGTCAGTCATGTAGCTTTCGCCTCTTTTTCTGCAGCAACAATTTCATTGAAAGATGCTAAGATCCAACCTCTGACTTCAGAAATGGACAGTCCATTGAGGGTGGTGGCGGGGACGGGGGTTGGGGGAGTTGGTAAGCAGTAGTGATCTTAAAAAAATTGATAAAGAAAAATATATGTTCTGGGTTTTGACGCTCTTTCACTTTCATAATTTTAAATTGGGGATTCATTTCTTGTCAGAATTTTTTAAAGTGTTCCAATTAGTTACTTACATGGAGAGCGAGCTTTAAACTAAATCCCCACACTGTGGCTAGTTTTTAAGAATAATCAGCGTAGCACCTTCTCTAAGCAAAGTTTTGTGAAGTAGAGTGCCAAACTTCACTCTTTGCCAAAAAATTCTCAGGGCTGAATATTAAATGAGCACTTCTAATTTGCCACTGTTTAGTTTAGTTTAGTTTAGAGATACAGCACTGAAACAGGCCCTTCGGCCCACCGAGTCTGTGCCGAACATCAACCACCCATTTATACTAATCCTACACTAATCCCATATCTCTACCACATCCCCACCTGTCCCTATATTTCCCTACCACTTACCTATACTAGGGGTAATTTATAATGGCCAATTTACCTATCAACCTGCAAGTCTTTGGCATGTGGGAGGAAACCGGAGCACCCGGAGGAAACCCACGCAGACACAGGGAGAACTTGCAAACTCCACACAGGCAGTACCCAGAATTGAACCCAGGTCGCTGGAGCTGTGAGGCTGCGGCGCTAACCACTGCGCCACTGTGCCGCCCTGTGTTGAAATAAAAGTCACGTTCTGCAGATTAAGATAATATTCATCTAAACTTGGTAATTATTCCAAATTTTTAGTCAAGGTAGATTAAAAATATGACTCCAGGTGGTAGCTCTTCAAGACTTATCTGCATATAATTTGCACCTTATCAATTACATTCATGAAAGTGACTGAACAATACTCATAATATTGCCTGGGTCTTGTTTACTGCCCGGCTGCCTAACCCTGTGAACCTCAGCAGATCTAGTGCTCCATGCATCTGTGGATCAGGATTTAGAATCAGTGTCTGTCTCTGTCTGTGTTGCTCTCTGTGTCCCTTCTGAACCCGTATGTCATAGAATTACATCGAACTTGCAGCATGGGAACAGGCCATTCCACTCAGCTGGTCTATGCTTGTGGCTGCTCCACACGAGCCTCCTCCCACCTCTCAGAATATCCTTCTATTCCTTCCTCCCTCATGTATTTATCCAGCTTTCCCTTAAATGCATCAATGCTATTTGCCTCAATTACTCCACGTGGTAGCGAGTTCCACATTCTAAGCACTCTCTGGATAAAGAAGTTCCTCCTGAGTTTCTTAATGGGTAACTGTCTTATATTGACGGCCCCTAGTTTTTGACTCTCCCTCAAGTGGAAACATCTTTCCTACATCTACCCCATCAAAACTTTTCATAATTTTAAATACTTCTATGAGGTCACCCCTCAGTTTTCATTTTTCTCGAGAAGAGGGCCCCAACTTGTTCAGTCTTTCCTCATATTTATAACCTCTCAGTTCTGATATCATTCTTATAAATCTTTGTTGCAGCTTCTGCAGTGCCTCTACATTCTTTTTGTAATAAGGAGACCAGAACTGTGCACAACACATTGCAAAAACATTTCTGCATGCTGCGTGATGCTATAAAAAATTAAGCACATCATGTTTTAGAGAGAGATCGCTCAAGGGTCTGGTCAGCAATCTACAAGATGCATTGCAACAACTCACCAAGGCTTCTGTGACGGCACTTTCTGAATCTACAACCTCTACTACCTAGAAGAACAAGGGCAGCAGATGCATGGGAACACAATCACCTGCCAGTTCCCCTCCAAGTCACACACCATCCTGAATTATGTTGCCAATCCTTCACTATTGCTGGGTCAAAAGCCTGAAACTCTCTCCCTAACAGCACTGTGGGTGTACCTACACCGCATGGACTGCAGCGGTTCGAGAAGGTGGCTCACCACCACCTTCTCAAGGGCAGTTATTGGATGGGCAATAAATGCTGGCCTGGCCAGAGACGCCCACATCTCATGAATGAATACAAATAAAAGTAGCTCGATGACAAGTGAGTGAGATCAACTCTCACTGCTTAAGAACTCTGGCCATCAAAATACTACTGAGTACCACAAACTAGGCAAACATTAAAATTCTACTGACACAAGAACATAACATGTTTTATAATATAAACTGGAGGTGTCATTTCACCATCAACTACAGATCCTTTATCTGCACACATTACATCACAGACTATTTTGACAAGCACTTTATCAACAATGTTACACTATGCTAGAAGTTCAGCTCAGAAACCAAGAAGGATATTAAAGCCCTGACACTAATGTTATTAAAGGCTTTCCTCTCAACTATAATAGTTATCCTCTAACCATTAATGTGCATTTCTCTGCCAATGTTCTTGTATTTTTTGTGAGCAGGTACCACGGAATCATGGAATGGTTACAGCACAGAAAGAGGACAATCGGCCTGTCGTGTCCATACTGGAGGCAAAGAGCAAACGATTCAGACAAGGTTGGAAAGAAAGACAGGGAAAAAAATGCAGATATGATAAGTGATAAATGCATATCCAAAGAGCGATGGACAGAGATAGAGAGAGGGAAAGAGAATGATAGGCAAGAAGAGACAAACAGATAAATGAACAGAAGTAAGATTTTAAAAAATCAGCAAATGAGGAGAACCAAGGTTAAGGAACTCAGTTAGTCCCACACCCCCTCCTGCCCTTTTCCCACAACTCTGCAGCTTTTTTCTCCTCAGCTCCTTATCCAACTTCCTTTTGAAAGCTACGTTGAATCTGCTTCCACCATGCTCTCAGGCAGTGCATTCCCGATTGTAACCATCTGTTGTCTAACAATGTTTTTCCTCAAGTTGCTTTTGGTTCTTTTGCCATTCACCTTATATCAGTGTCCGCTGGTCCTTGATCGCTCTACCAATGGGGACAGTTTCTCCCCATCCAGTCCATCCAGATCCCGAACACATCCGTCAAATCTCCTCTTAACGCCTTCCTCTCTAAAGATAACAGCCCCAGCACCCCCAAGCCCATCCATGCAACCAAAGTACCCCACCTCTAGAACCACCCTCGTAAATCCCCTCTGCACCCCAGCAAAGCCCCAACATCCCTCCCAAAGCACGGTGCCCAGAACTAGACATGACACTCCAGCTGTGGCTGAACCAGCAGTCCAGAAAATAAGCACAATTAAGCCTTCCAAATATAATTTATTTTATACACAAGGTATGAAAGGGAAATGCACTCACTAATGTATAGGAAAGGTAAATTTGTTAACTCTCTACTTTTTGATTTGCTCCTCCACTTTCAGTATCTTTGCTTTTCCTTTCAATTTTTTTCTTAATGGTGGTTCTCCTCATTTGCTGATTTTTTTTTGTCTTACTTTGTTAATTTATCTGTTCGTCTCTTCTTGCCTATCATTCTCTCTCGCTCTCTCTCTCTCTCTCTGTCCATTACTCTTAAGATATCCACCTGTGTATTTCTCTCTTATCATTGCCTGCATCTTTTACCCTGTCTGTCTTTCATTCCATCCTAGTCTGAATTGTTCTCCAGCAGTCTCTTTTCCTCTCTCTCACTCAATCTTCCTTGACTCTCCTCTGACTTTATCCCAGCTGCCTTCTACCTAAAATTCAGGACCTGTCAGTATTCATGCTGGCTCTGGCTCCAGCCAGTACTCTGTGTTTTAGTGAGCGATCGCTCAATGGTCTGCTTAGCATTGGCAAAGTGATTGATAACGTTGTAACTTTGATGAAATGAGTTACAAAAGTGAAGCACTGGTTTGTCATCTGAATTTTTACTTTTTTCTTTGAAACCAATTAATATACAGTAGCCTTGTTGGACTTGATGACAGAATGTAATCTCTGGTGTAAACAAGGCAAAGTATATAATCTGAATAAATGTATTCATGTAACTGGCTCCTAATGTGATAACATTAAGTTAATGAGATTTTAGTAAGACCCTTCTTTATTGTTAGTGCGATTTTATCTACACAAAGCAATTCAATTATAAGATAATTTACATCAGAATATCTTGGTCAGAATAACTGCTTAATATTAACTATGAAACACTGCCCTTATTTGCAACAGCTAATTTAATATTTCCAATGAAAATTAGAGACTACGTTTTTTTCTCGTCTTTCCCATTTGAGCCAGACATATTTGAATTGGACTGCTGTTAGACTGCCTGATGTACTTCCACACCTACTTTGCTAGACTCCAATATTAGACACAAGGATCCTGATTTTTTTTCTGGTGGAATTCAGTTCATAGAGGTTAAGGACCTGGGCAAAGTTTACAGGAACATAGGGATGAATTCCCCTTCTGCACTGAACGGTGTTCAGGTGATCACCTGATAGGTCTGATGGAAGGCCTGTCCATATTGAGGGCAGAGCATCATTAGCATAGGCCAAGTGAGCTGTGAGCAGGAAATGAACAGCCCAGGGGCTTTCGGGTGCCTCCTGCCTCCTTCCTTCCAGGCTGGAAGAAGGAAGGTTTGGGAGGGTAGGGTTTAGGGGGGAGGGGGGAGGACCATTCTGAGGGGATGGACGCCCATTGCCCTCGACTCAGGTGGACCATCTGGCCACCCACAGGTAGACCTTGAGGAAGACAGGGATGGCCAAACCTAATGGTGAGACCGGACAGGAATTCATATACCGCCATTTTTAGGATTCTACTTCGATGTTTCCACCAGGCAGAAACATTTAAAAACTTCTCCTTAATGTACAAATAGCCAGCAATTCTCTTGGGTCAGCACATTTACAATTCTTGGGGCAGACTTAGATGGTGCAGTGTGTTATACAGCATAGAAGGAGGCCATTCAGACCATTGTGACTGTGCCAGCTCTTTGAAAGTACTATCCAATTAGTCTAATTCCCCTGTTCTTTCCCCATAGCCCTGCAAACTTTTCCCCTTCAAGTAATTATCCAATTCCCTTTTAAAAGGGAGCACCAGTGGCAGAAGCAGAAAATTGGCAGCGTAGATGAAAATTCAAGTGTTTGGGATGGTTAAAGGGAAGTGGCAAAATGTGGGGACAGAAATTGCTTCAGCATTTAAGTGACACTGAAGTGGCGTCTCAATCAACCCACAGTTTTTGCTAAGGCTGAAGTGGGCCAAGAAGTGACTAACAAAAACAAATGAGGAAGGGCCATTGTGCAGGCAAATAACAGAGTAGGCCAGCACATTGATGGTTGCTGGAGTAGTTCTTTAATTCTGCACTGCAATCTCAATGGAGACTAGTAGGCATCACAATACACATGTGCCCATGTACTTCAATGGCCAATGTCAATTGGGCCCTAATATCATAAAAAACAGTTTAGTGTTCTGAGGAATGGTACAGAAAATGCAGTCACAACATGCCAGCATAATTGATTTTAGAACATTACAGCGCAGTACAGGCCCTTCGGCCCTCGATGTTGCGCCGACCTGTGAAACCATCTGACCTACACTATTCCATTTTCATCCATATGTCTATCCAATGACCACTTAAATGCCCTTAAAGTTGGCGAGTCTACTACTGTTGCAGGCAGGGCGTTCCACGCCCCTACTACTCTCTGAGTAAAGAAACTACCTCTGACATCTGTCCTATATCTATCACCCCTCAACTTAAAGCTATGTCCCCTCGTGTTTGCCATCACCATCCGAGGAAAAAGACTCTCACTATCCACCCTATCTAACCCACTGATTATCTTATATGTCTCTATTAAGTCACCTCTCCTCCTCCTTCTCTCCAACGAAAACAACCTCAAGTCCCTCAGCCTTTCCTCGTAAGACCTTCCCTCCATACCAGGCAACATCCTAGTAAATCTCCTCTGCACCCTTTCCAAAGCTTCCACATCCTTCCTATAATGCGGTGACCAGAACTGCACGCAATACTCCAGGTGCGGTCTCACCAGAGTTTTGTACAGCTGCAGCATGACCTCGTGGCTCCGAAACTCAATCCCCCTACTAATAAAAGCTAACACACCATATGCCTTCTTAACAGCCCTATTAACCTGCGTAGCAACTTACAGGGATTTATGTACCTGGACACCAAGATCTCTCTGTTCATCTACACTACCAAGAATCTTCCCATTAGCCCAGTACTCCCATTTTTCGCAGGCCTAAAGAATTCATTGAGCATTTTGGAATAAAACAGAATACTAAATTAAAAATAAAATGTCACAGAGATTAAAGATGAAAATCAGAAGTAACGTGAATCACCATGGGGATAATGATAAACCTGGCAGAAGCAAATGGTCCACTGGCCAAGTTCAGGGACCTTTTGCTCTTTTATTGCTTCTAAAACAGGACTTCAATTTTCTCAATGTTTAGACATAATAGTTACTGTAGGAACATAGGAACAATAGGAGGCTATTCAGTTCCTTCAGCCTCACCTCCTGATTCCCCAAAGCCTGTCCACCATCTACAATGCACAAGTCAGTAGTGTGATGGAATACTCTCCACTTTCCTGGATGAGTTCAGCTCCAAAAACACTCAAGAACCTCGACACCATCCAGGACAAAGCAGCTCATTTGATTGGCACCCATCCACCACTTTAAAAATTCACTCCCTCCAACACTGCCGCACAGTGGCAGCGGTGTGTACCATCTATAAGATGCACTGCAGCAACTCACCAAGGCTGCTTCGACAGCACCTTCCAAACCTACAAACTTTACCAGCTAGTAGAAGAAGGGCAACAGACACATGAGAACACCAGCACCTGCAAGTTGCCTTCCAAGCTGCACACATCTTGACTGGGAACTATATTGCCATCCCTTCACTGTCGCTGGATCAAACTCCTGGAACTCCCTTCCTAACAGCACTGTAGGTGTACCTACACCACATGGACTGCAGTGGTTCAAGAAGACAGCTCACCAGCATCTTCTCAAGGGTAATTAGGGATGGGCAATAAATACTGGCCTTGCCAATAATGCCAACATCCCATGGAAAAAAACCAAGCAAATCCAGGTCATTGTAGCTACTTACTTTTAAATATGTATCGAATCTTCTCCACATAAATGCACAGAGACAGCTTCCTCTTGAGTTGTGCATTCAAGTACCACTTCACGGACCCGAGCAAATAAATCCAGGCTAAACTTCCAATGCAGTACTGAGGGTGTGCTGCACTGCCGCAGGTGCCATCTTTCAGTTGAGACATTCAGTCGAGGGCCTCTCTGCTTTCTAAGGAAGGCATAAAATATCCCATGGCATTATTTTGAAGAAAAGCGGGGGGAATTATCCCCTGTGTCCTAGCCAATATTTTTCTCTCAACCAACATCACTAAAACAGATGATCTGGTCATTGCTGTTTGTGGGAGCTTGCTGTGCGCAAATTGGCTGCCGTGTTTCCTACATCACAACAGTGACTACACTTCAGAAATTGCTTACTCGTAAAGCACTTTGGGACTTCCTGCGGTCATGAAAGGCCCTAAAAATGCAGATCTTCTCTCCTTTAGATCTATTTGATGTCAAATTTTGTCCACATGGAACTAGGCTGAGACTGACCATGCTCATTTCATTTATTTATTAACATATAAAAACTGTAGAAATATTTCTGAGGGCTGGTTGGCGAAATGAGTCAAGACATTGTATGTTCTGAGTTCAGTTCTAAGACCTAGGTCTGAAATCAGCCCAGACTGATGGGATAGAAACCTCTGCTGATGATAAGGATTCAGCATAAAGTGAGCAAGGTCATCTGAACACAGGACTTAAGCACATGGTCTAAAGTTGTGGTAAAAATTGGCAGACTCCTGAGGGAGTAAGGTGGATGTGAAAAATGGAAAATATCACAGTGGTATTGTAATGAGTTCTTTATGTTGTCTGATGTAACATATATAAGATGCATGGAGTCCAGTTATGCTGAAGATCTCTAACAGGTTTATTAACAGCTAAACTATTGTATACAGTACAGAGCAAACTATTTACAGAACCTTCATCTGGGTGTTACAATTGCAGAGTGACTCTGGCTTGCAGTTAAAGAACTGCAATGCCCTGCTGGATAGCCTCATATGTGAGGTAAAGATCTGCAAAGGAAACGCGACCGAGCCCAAATGCCGGACCTGGAAGTGCAACTCGACCCGACCCGAACCCGACACATGTCGTCAGGTCCTGTTGGGGTCGGATCGGGCAGCAGGCCATTACCCATGTACTGATATACAGGCCCGCTACCCCACCCGACCCCAAGGAGTCCTGACGACATGTGTCGGGTTCGGGTCGGGTCGGGTTGCACTTCCGGGTCTGGCATGCGGGCTTGGTCGGGTTTCCTTTGCAGAACTTTACTTGCAGTCACATGACTACATCCTGGTACTTGGCTCATTCGCATCGTGAGATCTTAAAGGGACATCACTCTTAAGGCGATCACACAAAAGGTATAGTAGGAGATACACTACACTACTGAGGATGAAGGTAAAGGATATTCTGAAAACAGAATGGAGGATTCATTGTTTTTGTTCCATGCTATTCGTGACAGAGAGATGCTTGATGCTAACACTGGAGAAACTGGGAAAGTACTCCATTCCCGGGCACCGATATCCCGCACCTTGACAAGCAGAGGAACTTGCTCAAAATATATAAATTTAAATTAAATTTGTCTGCCTATAGGGACGCTGTCACTTTTCCCTGCATAATTCTGTTTGGCAATTAGTGCATGCAATTAAGAGAGATGTATAGCGTTTTGCTGGGAAGTTGTAATTAAACTGGAGCCTCTGCTCAACATCCTCAATAGTAACAGATGAAATCTTGATTCACTGCCTGAGTTTTGATTTTTTCTCTCTCTCTCCTCCCCTTCACGACTTTTATACATCGAATGTATTATATTTAGAACACCTGCTATTTCATCAAAAGTACCAAGGTCACTGCGGCAGTTGGCAGGTTCGCAGCTTATAGCTGATCGTGCTGAAATAACAAGCCTTATGTGTCATCAATCAACCGGAGGAGCAAAAATTCATATAGCAGTCACTGATATTACAAGTGAGAGCAAACAAAAGACCCTAATCAGACATTAAAAACCTGGCATACCGAGGCATTTTCCTACACGGCGACTTCCATTGCAGATAATCCCAATAATTGTCTGTCACACACACAACCAGTGCGGAGCTGCCAACTTTCAGGAATTGCATTATGCCGCATGACAACTGTCTGCTTGACAGGAAAATCATTTCGTGCCAGTTTGACGGTTCCCAGATTGGCGACATTACAAAAAGAGAATGTGACACGCCGTAATAATCTGCCTTCGATTTGGCTTTCGTTAAATTGACTTTTTTTTAAATTCGCTGTCCACACCATAGAGTTTATTATTCAAATATAAAGGCGGAAATTACGGATTGGACTCGCTGTCCTCCTCATCATCTCGCTCAGAAACCATCAACTGCAGTCCTGTCAGACCAAATGGAGACGTGAAACTGACAGTAAAGTGTAAAATCCCGAGGTTCTTTGTAATTGCTGCTTCAGATTGTATTTTATGTGATATTTTGAACTGTATTGTCCAAACAGACAAATTGCTTGTGCTACACATTATTTTTGTGTACTTTATTTTTTGTATCATTTCATATGAAACAGGTTAATAAGGTCACAAAGCAAAGATAATAAAGCACTGGGGTTCATTTCTAGTGGGACAGAACTGAAAAGCAAGGAAGTCATGTTAAACTTACACAGTAACTTGGTTGGAACACAAAGCAGCCTTTTTGAAGGACGGCACTGCTCGCTCCGAAATTGGAGAGGGGCCTAGAAAAGGTGGCCTAAACAAATGCTCGTCTCCCTACCACCCAGTTGGCTTGCCGCGGTCACCCGGCATCTCTTAATGTGGTCAAACTACAACAGAGAAGGAAACGCGAACTGCTAGCCTCGCTTCAAAAGGTGGGAAAAGAAAAATTCTGACGCTCGCCTGCTACAATGCTCGACTGTGGTGACAACAGCCGCCCCCAACGACGCTCAGCCCTGGTGGCCCATGAGCTAGCCAGACTAGACATTGATATAAAAACAAGAAATGCTGGAAATACTCCGCAGGTCTGGTAGCATCTGTGGAGAGAGAAGCAGAGTTAACATGTCAGGTCAGTGACCCTTCATCATGAGTTCTGCTTCTCTCTCCACAGATGCTGTCAGACCTGTGGAGTATTTCCAGCATTTCTTGTTTTTATTTCAGATTTCTAGCATCTGCAGTATTTTGCTTTGATTATAGACATTGATATAGAGGCCCTGAGTGAGGTCCGCTTCTCAGAGCCAGGCAGCCTAACAGAACACGATTATATTGGAACACAACGCTGGCTATACCCTCTATTGGTCAGGTAGACCTCAAGGTGAACGACGTCTCGTTGGTGATGACTTCTTGGTGAAGAAGTCTATCGCCACTAAATTTTCAAGCCTGCCAATTGGCCCCTCCGAATGCATCATGTCCCTGCACCTGCCCCTCCAAGACCAGCAGCATGTAACCCTCATCAGCGTTTATGCTCCAACCCTGAAGACTAACCCAGCAGACAAAGATAAGTTCCGCACAGACCTCCGTGACCTCATCCAGAATGCCCCTCCCAAGGACAAAATGGTCATCCTTGTGATTTCAACGCCAGATGGGCCAAGACTGCCTGGCTTGGAAGGGAATGCTCGGAAACCATGGAGTTGCAACTGTAATGAAAACAGACGTTTACTCTTGGAACTCTGTGCAGAAAAGCAGCTGTCCATAACCAACACCTTCTTTCAACAAAAAGATCGCTTCAAGAACACACGGATGCATTCCTGCTCTAAACACTGGCACCTGATAGATTACATCTTGGTGAGCCAGTGTGACCTAAAGGATGCCCTGCATACTAGAGTCATGCCCAGTGGTGACTGTCATACAGAAAACCGGCTCGTTTGTCCAAAGCTGAACTTTCACTTCAAGCCTAAGCCCAAGAACAGGCCGCGACACAACACATCAAAGAAATTCCGAGTTGGCAACCTGCAAACCTCATCTTACAGAGATAGATATCAAACAACCTTACAGACTAGACTGGAACATCCTGATTTCACTGCTGATTCCACTCTAGGAGAACTCTGGGAACACATCAAAGCTGCAGTACTGGATACATCGGACCCAGCACTAAGAAGAATAGGGACGGGTTTGATGAAAATGACAAGGAAATTCAAGTTCTGCTAAAAATAAAAAGGTCAGCTCATCAGGCTCAGCTGGCTCAGCCGGCCAGCCGAGAGAAAAAGACAGCTGACCGTCAAGCATGCAGCACCCTTCAATGTAAACTGAGGAACATCTGAAATGACTGGTGGATCACACTTGTGTAAAAAACTCAACTGTATGTTGATACTGGTGATATAAGACATTTCTATGAAGCATTAAAATCTGTCTATGGACCAGCATATTAAACCCAAAACCCCTTGAGGAGCACTGATGGCAAGACCTTACACACCGACAAGGAATCAGTCCTGGATCGCTGGTCAGAGTACTTTGAAACTCTCTTCACTGCCAAGTGCACAGTGCATGATACTGCCCTCAATCACATCCAACAACAGCCCATCAAAGAAGAACTGGATGAGAGCCCAACTCCAGAGGAAACTGTGACCGCCATCAACCAGATGAAGAACAACAAAGCCCCCGGGGCCGATAGAATTCCACCCGAAGCCATGAAGCATGGTGGCCCTGCCCTATACACCAAGCTCCATGAGTTTTTCACACCCTGCTGGGAGCAGGGCAGGATTCCACAGGATCTTCGTGATGCCGTTATCATCATCTTGTACAAAAACAAAGGAGAAAAATCAGACTGCTCCAAGTACCGTGGGATCACCCTCCTTTCTATTGCTGGGAAGATCCTGGCGAGAATACTTCTGAACAGGCTTGTGCCTACCATTGCAGAAGACAATCTCCCAGAGAGCCAGTGTGGTTTCAGAGCAAACAGAGGCACCACAGACATGGTATTTGCATTCAGACAATTACAAGAAAAGCATTGTGAGCAAAACAAAGGCCTGTACGTCACTTTCATAGACCTCACCAAGGCATTCGACACTGTGAGCAGAGATGGACTTTGGAAAATCCTTGATAAACCTGGATGCCCATCCCAGATTCCTGGTAATGGTGAAGCAGTTTCATGAAAATCAATACGGACTAGTCAAGCACAACATCGACCTCTCAAGTCCCTTCCATATCTCCAATGGTGTGAAGCAGGGATGTGTGCTGGCCCTGACCATATTCACCATCTTTTTCAGCATGATGCTGCAGCAGGCAATGGAAGACCTTAAGGAGGGAGTTTATATATGCTTCTGGACTGAGGGAGGCCTTTTCAACCTCAGGCATCTTCAGGCTCACACAAAGACACAAGAAAAACTCATCTGTGAACTTCTTTTCACCAATGACGATGCTCTCCTGGCCCACAGTCAGTCAGACCTGCAACGTCTAACAACACATTTTTCCGAGGCAGCAGAACTCTTCGGACTAAAAATCAGTTTCAAGAAAACCAAAGTCCTGTGTCAGCCTGCACCCCAAGAAGAATATAGACCACCAAGCATTGTCATTGAGGGAACTGAGCTGAATGCCATCAAACAATTTACTTATTTGGGGAGTGTCATCTCGTTTGATGCCACCACAGACAAGGAAGTGGACAATAGGCTCTCAAAAGAAAACAGTACATCCGACAGACTCTGCAAATGTGTGTGGAGCAACCACAGTCTCAGAGCACAGACCAAACTCAAAGCGTACAAAGCCACAGTCCTCACCATCCTTCTGTATGGCGTTGATTCATAGGTCCTACATCGTCATCATGTACACCTTCTAGAGTGCTTCCATCAGCGCTACCTCCGCAGCATCCTCAAGATCCACTGGCAGGACTGCATCACAAACATTGAAGTCCTGGAAACAACCAACATCACCAGCATCAAGGCCATCGTCCTGCAAAACCAACTGCGTTGGGTGTTGCCCGGATGGACGACAGTTGTCTGCCCAAGATCGTGTTGTATGGAGAGCTGACCACGGGTAAAAGGAACAGAGGGGCCCCATGCAAACGTTTCAAGGACTCTCTGAAGAAGTCTCTCTCTGTGTGCCACATCGACCATCGCCAGTGGGAAGCACAGGCCAGAGATCATGATGCCTGGAGATGCTACAGCAGGACAGCTACAGACACCTTTGAGACTGAGTGAAGAACCAGCATGAAAGAGAAAAGGAGGAGAAGGATAGATCCAATTGCCCCCAGCAGCAACACCTTCGCTTGAACCCACTGTGGGAGAATCTGCCGGTCACGGATAGGCCTGATTAGCCCCCAGCAGGCCTGCAACCGATGACAACAACCTTCCCAAAATCTTCGTCCGCAAAGAAATGCCGAGAGAGAGAGAGAGAGGTGCACTGTGCAGTCTGCTCTCCATATTATAAAAAAAGGTCTTAAGGCACTGGAGCAGGTGCAAAAAATGATTCACATGAGTGATATCAGAACTGCGAGGTTATAACTTATCAGGAAAGACTGAGCAGGCTGGGGTTTCTTTCTCTAGACAAGAGAAAGGTGACCTGATAGAGGCCTTTAAGATAATGAAAGGGTTTGATAGGGTAGAGAGGGGTAAAGAGAGACCAGAACTAAAGGTCAAAAATATAAGGTAGTCACTTACAAATCCAATAGAGAATTCAGGAGAAACGTCTTTATTCAAAGAATGGTGAGAATGTGGAACTCGCATCCATGTAGGAGCAGTTGGGGAAAATAGCGTGACCGTATTTAAGAGGAAGTTAGATAAGTACTTGAGGGAGAAATGAATAGATTAGATATTGGGTTAGATGAAGAGGGATGTGAGTAGGCTCGTGTGGGCCATAAATGCTGGCATCGACCAGTTGGGCTGAATGGCCTGTTTCGCTGCTGTAGTCTCTTAAGTAATTCAATGCAATTGGTTTCTTCAGTTTAATAATCCTTCCATTTCACCTTAACTATGGCATATTATTGTATCCTGTTTAAACTCCACTGCAATCTAATTGTGATCTCCCATTTCTTGATGTGCAATGAACAAAAGCAGGATCCTGCATTGTTATAAAAATATGGTGCTTGAACTGATGGTAGAGAATAGCAGCATACAAATATTTAATGCATTCATTGGAATGTCTCTGCTCAATTCTGAATAGAGATGAATGTGAGAAAATGCGTTCAGCCCCAGTATCCTTTTATCTTTTGGATGAAACATTAAACCAAGGTGCGTTAACCTGTGCAGATGGTTACCCATGGCACTATTCAAACAAGGACAGGTGAGTTCTCCTGGTGTTCTGGCCAATGTTGATTCCTCAATCAACATCACCAAAGCAGATTAACCAATCACGCGTCTCATTTCCGTTTGTGGGAGCTTGCTATGCGCAAATTAGCTGCCACGTTTCGTACATTACAATAGTGACTGCACTTCCAAAGTACTTCATTGACTGTACAGTGCTTTGGGAGGTCCTGAGTTCATGGGAGGCGCTATATAAATGCAAGTCTTTTGTTTTTCACCATCCGGACTCCTGTATGAAGAATGGGCTCTTAAAGCAGATAGAAAAGCCTCAACTATAACTTGCAGAGTCAGTGTCATCAGGTGAGGAGAAAAATGGGGGCAAAATTGGGGAAACAAACAACCCACCCTATTGTTAGAGTAGCCGTTGAGCAGAACTAACCATGTGTCTCATTGTGGTTTGCTGTGCACAGATTGGTTGCGGAATTTGCCGACAGAACATTCAGCCTGTCCCATTGTGATATAATTTAACATAGGAACATAGAAAATAGGAGCAGGAGTAGGGCATTCGGCCCTTTGAGCCTGCACCACCATTCAATACGACCATGTCTGATCGTCCAAACTCAGTACCCTGTTCCCGCTTATTCCCCGTATCCCTTGATTCCTTTAGCCCTCAGAACTATATCTAACTCTTTCTTTAATATATTTAATGATTTGGCCTCAACTGCTTTCTGTGGTCGAGAATTCCACAGGTTCACCACTCTCTGCGTGAAGAAATCCCTCCTCATCTCAGTCCTAAATGGTTTACCCCTTATCCTTAGATTGTGACCCCGTCCTGGACTCCCCCGCCATCGGGAACATCCTTCCTGCATCTAGTCTGTCCAGTCCTGTTAGAATTTTGTAGGTTTCTATGAGATCCCCTCTCATTCTTCTAAACTCTAGCGAATACAAGCCTAATCGACCCAATCGCTCTTCATACGTCAGTCCTGCCATCCCAGGAATCAGTCTGGTGAACCTTCACTGCACTCCCTCCACAGCAAGAACATCCTTCCTCAGATAAGGAGACCAAAACTGCACATCTTGTATAATTGCAGCAAGACATCCTTGCTCCTGTACTCGAATCCTCTCGCTATGAAGGCCAACATACCATTTGCCTTCTTAACTGCCTGCTGCACCTGCATGCTTACTTTCAGTGACTGGTGCACAAGGACACCCGGGTCTCGCTGCATCTATCCCTTTCCCAATCTATCGCCTTTCAGCTAATAATCTGCCTTTCTGTTTTTGCCACCAAAGTGGATAACCTCACATTTATCCACATTATACTGCATCTGCCATGTATTTGCCCACTCACTCAACCTGTCCAAATCACATTGGAGCTTCTCTGTATCCTCCTCACAGCTCCCACTCCCACCCAGCTTTGTGTCATCTGCAAACTTGGATGTATTACATTTAATTCCCTCATCTATATCATTAATACATATTGTGACTAGCTGGGGTCCTATCACTGATCCCTGCGGTACCCCATTAGTCATTGCCTGCCACTTGGAAAAAGACCCGTTTATTCTTATTCTTTATTTCCTGTCTGCCAACCAGTTCTCTATCCATGTCAGTACCTTACCCCCAATCCCATGTGCTTTAATTTTGCATGTTAATCTCTTATGTGGGACCTTATCGAAAGCCTCTGAAAGTCCAAATACACCACATCCACTGGTTCTCCCTTATCTATTCTACTGGTTACATCCTCACAAAATTCCAGTAGATTTGTCAAGCATGATTTCCCTTTCGTAGATCCATGTTGATTTTGTCTGTTCATGTCATTGTTTTCCAAGTGCTCTGCTATTACATCTTTTATAATGGCCTCTAGCATTTTCCCCACTACTGATGTCAGGCTAACTGCTCTATAATTCCCTGTTTTCTCTCTACCTCCTTTTTTAAATAGTGGGGTTGCATTAGCTACCCTCCAATCCATTGGAACTGTTCCAGAGTCTATAGAATTTTGAAAAATGACCAGCAATGCATCTACTATTTCTAGGGCCACTTCCTTAAGTACTCTGGGATGTAGATTATCAGGCCCTGGGGATTTATCGGCCTTCAATCCCATCAATTTCCCTAACACCATTTCCTTACTAATACTGATTTCATACAGTTCCTCCTTCTCACTTGACCCTATGTTCCCCGACATTTCTGGGAGGTAATTTGTGTCCTCTTTTGTGAAGACAGAACCAAAGTATGTATTTAATTGGTCTGTCATTTCTTTGTTCCCCATTATAAAGTCCCCTGTTTCTGACTGTGTGGGACCCACATTTGCCTTCACTAATCTTTTTCTCTTTACTAATCTATAGAAGCTTTTACAGTCAGTTTTTATGTTCTCTGCAAGCTTACTCTCATACTCTATTTTCCCCTTCTTAATCAATCCCTTTGTCCTCCTTTGCTGAATTCTAAACTGCTCCCAATCCTCAGGTTTGCTGCTTGTTCTGGCCATTTTATATTTCTCCTCCTTGGATCTAATACTATCCTTAATTTCTTTTGAAAGCCATGGTTGAGCCACCCTTCCTGTTTTATTTTTGTTTATTTTATTTTTATTATTATTATTTAACCTAGTTGCACCATCAATCACCAACTCTGTCACGACTCCTGCCACCTCTTTATATTAACCTATCAAAGAGCTGCTTTTAAAACCAAAAACGAGGAAGAATAAAGTTTGAAGAAACCAAAGAAAAATGCCAAATGAAGTTTCAATGTATGCCAGTATAATGTGAAGAGGGGACAGCTAAAATATCGGAAAGGATAGTACTCAGATCTAAATAGTTCAATACACAACTAAAGTCATCATTAAATGCTCGCCTCGCCTGCGTCACCCACTTCCCATGAATGATTAACACGCTGAGCTAACTGATTTCAGCACTGCTGTGCTACAAGTAGGTCACAGAGCTCAGGAGGGGACTACAAATCAAGCAGGGTGCCTGCTCTTGTCTCCTGTCCAGTAACTTCTGCTGGATGTCAGTTAAAGAGCAGATTGGATTCTGATGAGATGTCCTGCACTCAAAGATGCTGCCAACTGTGACTGCCTGGTTTTACACAGGAAGGATAGTCACTTTGTCATGGCACTGGTGTTTGGGAGACTGCGCCCCTGTAAGAGTCAGCACCTTCAGGTGACAGGATGAATTGAGTGTGAAATAAACTGCAGAACTTGAAGATCATAAAACACCAGGTCCAGCTGGAATCCACTTGCAATTGCAATGAAAAATGTAGAGGAAATTTTCAAAGATCTTTGGATGCAGGAATTGTGCCAGGAGACTGAAAACTATGACTCCAATCTCTCAATAAAAAAGATCATAATCATCATCTTGAAAGCGGTACATTTGTAAGCTATTGTAGGAAAATTACTGGAATGCAAGCAATTCTTGAGATCTAGTGAGGGCGCAGGCAATAAATCAAAGTCCGAGCTTCATGAAAGGGTGATCATGCCTAACAAATTTATTGAAGTACTGTGAAGATACAACAGAGTTAGGTGACAAAGGTAATGTGATTGACATGAAACATTTGACTTTCAGAAAACATCTGATAAGGTTTTATTTTAGCAAGGGACTTACAGCTAAATGTTCTGTCAGGTAGGAAATTGCAAATTAGGTAATTAATAAGGGGTTATAAGAACAAAAGTGGTAGTCACCAACAATAATAGCTCTACTTAGAAAGCTGTGACCAGTAGAGTCTCTATTGGATTGGTCCAGGGAATTGCTGCTTTATATAAAATTTATTAATGATCTCAATTAGGGGTTTGTAAGTAGAATTCCTCTGTTGAAAGATCATACTGCCTCGCACAGGACTGGCAACTTCAGGCAAAATAAACAACTTAATTAGATTAATATTGGACTAATATAAGGAGCATATTATTGATGTTCAAAGTGACAAATATGATGAAAGGTATATTCATAAGATAGGACAGGCAAATGATCTACATGGTCAGAAAGCATCATTGCAATTTAATTTTGATATGTGATACTTTTATTTTTAAACAGCAACACCTTGTATTTATATAGTGCCTTTAATGCAATACAATGTCCCAAGGTGCTTCACAGAGGTGTTATAAAGCAAAATTATAATTCATTAATGCGATATTAGGCAGGTGGCCTAAAGCTTGTTCAAAGAGGTAGGTTTCAGGAAGGTTAGTTATGTTAAAGAAGAATAGAGAGGTATAGAGGTTTAGGGAGGGAATTCCAGAGTTCAGAGCCTACGCAGCTGTAGGCATGGCCACCAGTGCTGGGGCAATTAAAATCGGGCATGCTTAAGAGGTCAGAATTCGATGAGTGCAAAGGTCTCGGAGAACAACATTTAAGGCTGATGTAATTATTACAACCTGGGCTTAGTTGGAGCAGCTGGAGGAAGGAGAAGGTGATGATAAATGGAAGAGCTTTGCTTGGAGGGCTTGTTCTGTGTCCTTGCTGTTCACCCGATTCATAAATGATGTTTAGTTTAGTGATACAGCACTGAAACAGGCCCTTCAGCCCACCGAGTCTGTGCTGACCATCAACCACCCACTTACACTAACCCTACACTAATTCCATATTCCTACCACATCCCCACCTGTCCCTATATTTCCCTACACTAGGGGCAATTTATAATGGCCAATTTACCTATCAACCTGCAAGTCTTTGGCATGTGGGAGGAAACCCACGCAGACACAGGGAGAACTTGCAAACTCCACACAGGCAGTACCCAGAATTGAACCCGGGTCGCTGGAGCTGTGAGGCTGCGGTGCCAACCACTGCGCCACTGTGCCGCCCTTTTTCAATTGAACATTTCAAATATATTTTGCTGATGAAACCAAGCTTTTCTCTAAACTATAGCTCAAGCAAAACTGTTGCTGACTGCGACCTATCTTTCCATGTCACTCTGAAGGCTCCTTTTCACAATGTGCCTGTGTTTGTGAATCACAGTGACTTTAATTAATGTACAATAGTGATCACCAGCAGCGCATCTTGCAGATCTCTGTCCGCTGTCCTAACAGCAGTCGTGATGTTTCATATTGCGGCAATTGTCCACCTCCCCACTCTTGTCCCTTGCATTGCATGTCCAAAGCTGGCTGTTTGTGGACAAGGCCCATCCTGGATGCACCTGGCTCACGGCTGCTGTTAGGAAGCAACAATTGGCTGTGGAACTTAAATGCATGGATCAGTTGGCGTTCTCAGCAAGCAGACCATTAGAGTCCTCAAGCTATGATTCTGAGGTCTGGACAGGTCTGGTGCTTTTCTGCGATACATCTCCTAAAGATGATCCGTATGATTGTGTTTTGCTGTACATCGTTGCTCTTCAATGCAGAGCAACAGATGGAGGCCCCTTTAGACAAGGACCTTCAGCAGGATAGGTACTTGGGACAGTATATCATTTTGAGGGATATACTCACTAGTTTGTCTGGCAGTAATAACTGAGCTGTATAATTGCTCAGAAACAAGTGAGAAAGGCAAGCTTTAAGGTGTAGTTGCAACATGAAACACTAGCGTCTCCGTGGTGGTGTAACACATCACCAGGATGTCATGTTGAGCGCATGGCTGAGCGTGCAACTAGAAGAGTTAAATACAGGGAGGAAAGGAAGGGTTGATACCAACACAGTCTAACTGTGCATATGAGGTCTCTGACCTTTGCCATATCCGATGTTGACTGCTGTGTGTTCTCAATCGTGTTGATGGCAGTCTCCTCCACAGGTTTCAGTGCTTGTAGTGTAGCATGGCCTCCTCCTGTTCTAGTTATCACCCTCCTGTCGTGTGCCAGCTTCTCTTGCAAGGAGTGGAAGTGAACTAACATGTGCCCTGTTGAAGGACTTAAAATATGTATTAGGCAGTTTAGCACAGTGTGATGGTCACATGAAGAAACAGCAAATGTGTTCAAGAGGAAATAATTGTGACGACAGTATAAAGGTTAATGAGGGATTATTTTTTATATGTATGGAACTTTATTTCAGAACAGTGCATATATATTTTCCTATTTGTACGAACAGATTGTGTAAAGCAGGCGTACAAAATCATTTGCTTCAGTAGTCATTGCTTGAAGTGGCACTTGAACAATAAAATGTAAATCAAGTTTATTTCAGATAATCAGTTTTTTCCACAATTGGAGATGATTATGCAGATCTAGTCTCCTTTTGCTATTACATTATCTTATTTATGTTCCAGCTCTCATTGCCTCTACCACAGCTGTCTGCTTCATATCTAATTTAATTTATCTGAATTAATAAAATGTTTTGTTAACATTAAAAGAAAGAAAAAGTTGCTTTTTAAAATCTCCTCAAGATAGACAACACAATGAGCAAAGTGTGTGACATTCACACAAAGAGAGATAGAAACAGAGACATAGAGGAAAGGGACAGAGAAATAGATAGAGGTAGAGAGTCACAGACACAGATAGAAAGACACAGAAAAAAGGGACAGAGATTAATATAGAGAGAGGCAGCAAGAGACAGACAGAAGAAAAGAAGCAGAGAAAGTGTCATAGAACAAGAGGCAGAGAAGGAAATAAAGAAACCGAGAAAAGGAGATGGAGAGGGAGAGGGAAACTGACAGAAAGATAGAGAAACCAACAAAAGAAAAACAGCAAGATAGTGAGAAAAGCAACATCTATTTAGAGAGTAGGAAAGACTGAAATTGTAAGAAGACATTTTTTTTACTGAGCAATTCCACAGAAGGTCAACTTGTAATTATTGAATCTTGGCAGAAGATTTAGCAAAAGTGCAATCTCTGTGTTCATGTTAGAGGAAGGGTTAAAGTGTCTTTCTTCATATTGGTAGCTGTGTCATCTCTTGGCCTTTTCTTCCTCCTACATCCTTTAATAACCTAAAATCGACATCAACTAACCACTACCCGCTGATGGACCTCCTTTTGCAGCCTTTGTGGTGTCCTGGAATGGAGCTTTTGGTTCTTCACCTGGGTTTCTCTATGAAGAGAAAAGGCACTGGTATCACAGAACCTTGTCTCATGTCGCTCACCCTTGTTGGGGGTGGGGTGGGGGGGGGCGGGGAGGGGGTAAGTAATATGGTCAGTCCTGACTTATAGGCAAGACCTTTCTAAATAAGAGCCAACATTGGATTTATGGAGATATATCCCATCCATTCTCTCAGGTGGACGCGGAAGATCCCACAGCACTGTTTGAAGAAGAGCAATGGAGTTCTGCCCCTTGTACTGGCCAACATGTATCCCTCAACCAACAGCAATAAAACAGAATATCTGGCCATTTATTTTCATTGTTATTTCTGGGAGCTTGCTTTGTGCAAATTGGCTGCCACATTTTAGCCGTGACTACACTTCGGAACAACTTCATAGTCTGATAAAGAGCTTTGGACCATCCTGAGGTTGGAAAGGTACTACATAAGTGCAAGTTCTTTCTTGTATCGAATAGACCCATACCTACACATCTGCTTCTCCCACTAAAATTAGCTGCAGTTTAGAATTGCTGGAAGGCAAGCTATGAACAAGCAAGGTTAAAACAAATTCAACGCTGTGAATCATCTGATATAATTGCAAGAGAAGTTCCTATTTTATTGTAAAATGCAGGATGTGACTTTTTATACTGAAAGTAAGTTTGAAATATGCATTCAGTAATGAACACTTAGCATTTTGTGGTAAAGATAATTTTCCTGTGATATGCTTAATTGATCCGAGATGACTACATGCCTAGCTCGCCTAAGATTACATCACCAATAACGAACTCTGAGGGACTGTAGTTCGGAAAAGGCTCATTGAATTTTAGTGAATCAGGAAATATTAGGAAACTTCTGATCCACATAAAAATGTACAAAGATTGTTTTATTATTTTAATGCAGCCTTGTTAGGACAGTATTTGCATTCAAAGAAAATGCCCAAGAAAATAATCCTGCCATGATCTACTGGTGATGTAAAATATTCCGACATGTGATATTTATAAAAAAGGTCATGTAGGCCATCACAGAGTGATTAAAGATGAAAAGTGAATAAGTGGTACAGGAGGGCAATGTGTGAAAGAATGTGTGAGCATTGACTTCATTCTCAACCATTTTTGCAGCAAATTAGGAAAGGATTGAATTCCAAAGAGAAATAGTTACACAGTGTGCTCATGGCTGCAGTGCAGAAATCTATTTCGATTTTAAAATTCTCATCTGTGTTTTCAAATCTCTGCATGGCCTCACACACCGCCCCACTCCCTATCTCTGTAACCTCCTCCAGCCCTACAATCCATCGCAATCTCTGTGCTCCACCAATTCTGACAATCTCTGACTTTCATCGCTCTATTTTCATCGCTTTACCGTTGAGGGCCGTGCCTTCAGCTGCCTGGGCTCGAAGCTCTGGAATTCCCTCCCTAAACCTTTCTGCCTCTCTCCCTTTAAGATGCTCCTTAAAACCTACCACTTTGACCAAGCTTTTGGTCATTTGACCTAATATATTCTTATTGGCTTAGCATTTAAGTTTGTTCAATAACGCTCCTGTTCGTTAGAACATACAAATTAAGAGCAGAACTAGGCCATTCAGCCCCTTGAGCCTGTTCTGACATTCAATAAGATCATGGCTGATCTGTTTGTCTTTCGAATTTCACACTACCATCTACCCCCCAATAACCTTTTATTCCCTTGCCTAACAAGAATCTACTTACCTCCGCCTTAAAAATATTCAATGAGCCGCCTCCAGCACCTTCTGAGACAGAGAGTTCCAAAGTCGCACAACCCTCTGAGAGAAAAAAATGTCTCCTCATCTCTGTCCTAAAAGGGCGATCCCTAATTTTAAAACAATGCCCCCTAGTTCTGG